>NC_091635.1:60415407-60716267 GCF_027580195.1 Bos mutus | reverse complement strand
ACAAAAACAGTCATATAGATTAATGGAACAGGACAGAAGGCTCAGAAATAAACCCTTGCATTTATGGTCAATCAATCTATGACACAGCGACTCGATGGAAGTGAGTCTCAGTGAACTCTGGGAGTTGGTGATGGACAGGGAGGCCTGGAGTGCTGCGATTCATGGGGTCACAAAGGGTTGGACACGACTGAGTGACTGATCTGATCTGATCTGATCTGAATCTATGACAAAGTGAAAGTGAAAACTGAAGTCGCTCAGTCGTGTCTGACTCTTTGCGACCCCATGGACTGTAGCCTACCAGGATTCTCAGTCCATGGGATTTTCCAGGCAACAGTACTGGAGTGGGTTGCCATTGCCTTCTCCAGGGGATCTTCCCAACCCAGGGACTGAACCCTGGTCTCCCGCATTGTAGGCAGACGCTTTACCCTCTAAGACACCAGGGAAGCCCAATCTATGACAAAGGAGGTGAAAATATACAATGGAGAAAAGACAGTCCCTTCAACCAATGTGCTGAAATAAACTAGATGGCTACATGTATAAGAATGAAATTAGATCACTCTTTAACACCACATAATACAAAATAAACTAAAAATGAACTAAAGACCTATACTGACAAAACATTGCTGAAAGAATTGAAGAAGGCCTGAATAAATGAAAAGATATACCATGCTGTGGGGTAGATGGCTCAATATTATTAGAAAATCTTTTCTTCCCAAACAGATCTAAAGATTCAATGCATTTCTAAGCAAATTCCCAGCGAGGCTCATCTGTAATAGAAACAAAACAAGTTGACTCTAAAATTTATATAGATATACAAAGAATCTAGAATAGAGCAATCTTGAGAAAAAACAAACTGAGAGAACTTCAACTTTTAGTATAAAGCCAAAATAACAATAATGATGAGGTTTTGACATAATATCAACAACAAACAGTTTGATTAAACAGTACTGAGATTTAAACACACACACACACACACACACTTTTATGTTCAGTTGAGTTTTTGCAAAAGTACTAAAGCAATACAATGGAGAAAAGAAACTATTTTCAACAAGTAGTACTTATACAATTAGATATACATGGGGGGGGGCAGTAAACCTCAGCTTTTACTTCATGAATCAGAAACTAGCTAAAACTATAAAAATTAGAGAAGAAAAAGTGGTAAAATATCTTCCTGAACTTAAAGAAGTAAACAATACACATTAGTCCTGAAATAAATAAATAAATTACACTGCATCTAAATAAAAATATTCTTCTCGTCAAAAGGCAGAAAATAAATAGGCAATTAGCCTGTAGTTTTCTTTTTTTGTGGGATCTTTGTCAGGTTTTGGTATTAGGGTGATGGTGGCCTCATAGAATGAGTTTGGAAGTTTACCTTCCTCTGCAATTTTCTGGAAGAGTTTGAGCAGGATAGGTGTTAGCTCTTCTCTAAATTTTTGGTAGAATTCAGCTGTGAAGCCGTCTCGACCTGGGCTTTTGTTTGCTGGAAGATTTTTGATTACAGTTTCAATTTCCGTGCTTGTGATGGGTCTGTTAAGATTTTCTATTTCTTCCTGGTCGAGTTTTGGAAAGTTGTACTTTTCTAAGAATTTGTCCATTTCTTCCACGTTGTCCATTTTATTGGCATATAATTGTTGATAGTAGTCTCTTATGATCCTTTGTATTTCTGTGTTGTCTGTTGTGATCTCTCCATTTTCGTTTCTAATTTTATTGATTTGATTTTTCTCCCTTTGTTTCTTGATGAGTCTGGCTAATGGTTTGTCAATTTTATTTATCCTTTCAAAGAACCAGCTTTTGGCTTTGTTGATTTTTGCTATGGTCTCTTCTGTTTCTTTTGCATTTATTTCTGCCCTAATTTTTAAGATTTCTTTCCTTCTACTAACCCTGGGGTTCTTCATTTCTTCCTTTTCTAGTTGCTTTAGGTGTAGAGTTAGGTTATTTATTTGACTTTTTTCTTGTTTCTTGAGGTATGCGTGTATTGCTATGAACTTTCCCCTTAGGACTGCTTTTAAAGTGTCCCACAGGTTTTGGGTTGTTGTGTTTTCATTTTCATTAGTTTCTATGCAAATTTTGAATTCTTTTTTGATTTCTTCTGTGATTTGTTGGTTATTAAGCAGCGTGTTGTTCAGCCTCCATATGTTGGAATTTTTAATAGTTTTTCTCCTGTAACTGAGATCTAATCTTAGTGCATTGTGGTCAGAAAAGATGCTTGGAATGATTTCTATTTTTTTGAATCTACCAAGGCTAGATTTATGGCCCAGGATGTGATCTATCCTGGAGAAGGTTCCATGTGCGCTTGAGAAAAAGGTGAAATTCATTGTTTTGGGATGAAATGTCCTATAGATATCAATTAGGTATAACTGGTCTATTGTATTGTTTAACGTTTGTGTTTTCTTGTTAATTTTCTGTTTAGTTGATATATCCATAGGTGTGAGTGGGTGTTATTGTTAATTTCTCCTTTCATACTTGTTAGCATTTGTCTTACATATTGCAGCGCTCCCGTGTTGGGTGCATATATATTTATAATTGTTATATCTTCTTCTTGGATTGATCCTTTGACCATTATGAGTGTTCATCTTTGTCTCTTTTCACAGCCTTTGTTTTAAAGTCTATTTTATCTGCTGTAAGTATTGCTACTCATTCTTTCTTTTGGTCCCTATTTGCATGGAAAATCTTTTTCCAGCCCTTCAATTTCAGTCTGTATGTGTCCCCTGTTTTGAGGTGGGTCTCTTGTAGACTACAGGCCAATATCACTGATGAACATAGACGTAAAAATCCCTAACAAAATTCTAGCAATCAGAATCCAACAACACATTAAAAAGATCATACACAATGACCAAGTGGGCTTTATCCCAGGGATGCAAGGATTCTTCAATATCCGCAAATCAATCAATGTAATACACCACATTAACAAATTGAAAAGTAAAAACCATATGATTATCTCAATAGATGCAGAGAAAGCCTTTGACAAAATTCAACATCCATTTATGATAAAAACTCTCCAGAAAGCAGGAATAGAAGGAACATACCTCAACATAATAAAAACTATATATGACAAACCCACAGCAAACGTTATCGTCAATGGTGAAAAATTGAAAGCATTTCCCCTAAAGTCAGGAACAAGACAAGGGTGCCCACTTTCACCATTACTATTCAACATAGTTTTAGAAGTTTTGGCCACAGCAATCAAAGCAGAAAAAGAAATAAAAGGAATCCAAATTGGAAAAGAAGAAGTAAAACTCTCACTATTTGCAGATGACATGATCTTCTACATAGAAAACCCTAAAGACTCCACCAGAACATTACTAGAACTAATCAATGATTATAGTAAAGTTGCAGGATATAAAATCAAAACACAGAAATCCCTTACATTCCTATACACTAATAATGAGAAAACTGAAAAAGAAATTAAGGAAACAATTCCATTCACCATTGCAATGGAAAGAATAAAATACTTAGGAATATATCTCCCTAAAGCAACTAAAGACCTAGATATAGAAAACTATAAAACACTGGTGAAAGAAATCAAAGAGGACACTAACAGATGGAGAAATATACCATGTTCATGGATTGGAAGAATCAATATAGTGAAAATGAGTATGCTACCCAAAGCAATTTATAGATTCAATGCAATCCCTATCAAGCTACCAACGGTATTCTTCACAGAGTTAGAACAAATAATTTCACAATTTGTATGGAAATACAAAAAACCTCGAATAGCCAAAGCTATCTTGAGAAAGAAGAATGGAACTGGAGGAATCAACCTACCTGACTTCAGGCTCTATTACAAAGCCAGTTATCAAGACAGTATGGTACTGGCGCAAAGACAGAAATATAGATCAATGGAACAAAATAGAAAGCCCAGAGATAAATCCACGCACATATGGACACCTTATCTTTGACAAAGGAGGCAAGAATATACAATGGATTAAAGACAATCTCTTTAACAAGTGCTGGGAAAACTGGTCAACCACTTGTAAAAGAATGAAACTAGAACACTTTCTAACACCATACACAAAAATAAACTCAAAATGGATTAAAGATCTCAACGTAAGACCAGAAACTATAAAACTCCTAGAGAAGAACATAGGCAAAACACTCTGGTGCACTGGGATGACCCAGAGGGAGGGTATGGGGAGGGAGGAGGGAGGAGGGTTCAGGATGGGGAACACAGGTATACCTGTGGTGGATTCATTTCGATATTTGTCAAAACTAATACAATATTGTAAAATTTAAAAATAAAATAAAATTTAAAAAAATAGGCAATTAATGGGCTGGAAAATATCTTTGCAAAACATATATTATGGCAAAGGACTTTTTGTTGTGATAAACTAAAAATTGAGTTTATCAATATCACAGATAAAACCAATATAGAAAGCTCAATTTGGTTCTTATTTAATGGCAATAAGTTTTGAAAAATAAAAACAATTTTGCTATTTAGAATATCAATAAAAGCATAAATTATTTAGGTTTAGTTCAATGAAATATTTAGGAATTCAACTAGAAATTCCATATCAGTTAAATATACAGAATTCTATTGATGTAATTCAATTAATGTATCCATGACAGGTAAATCACTCATTGGTATAAAACAAGTAACCCTTTTAGAAACTATGCAAAAGATCTGCAGTCACTTCCCAAAAGGTGATATACAAATGGACAATAAGAATATGAAAGTGTTCAGAATCATAATGATGCTGACTATCATAAGACAAACATCACTAGTCATCAGGGAAATGTAAGTAAAAAACACAATGGACTGGATAGTATTTGATAGAATAGATAAAATTAAAATCCTTGACAACACCAAATGCTGGTGAGGAGACAGACCAACTCTAATACCCATACATTGCTGGTGTAAGTATAATACAAAATGTTGTAACCACGTTGGAAGAAGTTCTGAAAGTTTCCTAAAATATCAAATACATACCCACCAGATGATTCAGATTCTTTACTCTTCACTCAAGAAAAATGATAATATATATTCATATAAAGATTTACACACAAATGTTGAGACTGTGTTGAAACTGTGACAGAGTCAAAAATAGGATATTTCAGGTGTCAGAAAAGGTACTGATACAGGCAACAATATGGATGAATCTCAAACATTATAAACAGAAGAGAATACCTGCTAAATAACTCCATTGTATGAAGTTCTAGAAGAGATTAAAACTAGCCTATGATGAAAGGATTTGAATCAAATGAATGGATATGACAAATAGAAAGGGACACAAAGAAACTTTTTGGAGTGGTGAAAATGTTCTATACACTGATGGAGATTGTGTTACAGAGGTTAAACTCATCAAAACTCAGTGAATTTTACAGGTAAGGTATATGCATTTTACATGAAGTAGATTATATCAGTTTTTTGTTTTGTTTTAAAGGCTACACATGGGATTAGTAATAGAAGCTGGCATTTGCTTCTGCCTGACTCGAGGACAGAATTTAGTTTCTTTCTCTCTCTCTTTTTTCTTTTTTTCCTTTTACTGAGATATACATCAAATGACAATAAAAATAGAAGATTGTGACAATACTGAAATTGGTGTGGACAATTAGGGATTTATCTCTTTAGTCAAAACAACTCCTTTGAATGTTAAGAAAGAATGGGCTGAATTCAGAAAATACGCTGAATCTATCATCTCTTTTCCCCTAACATATCCCACAGATAGGCAGACTATAACATGTAAAGATATTAAGAATTTAGGGCATGCTTGGAAAAGTACCATTTAGCTTTACAAGCAATTAAACAAACACCAGATGTAAAGCTAGACTCCCAATCATGAATTTTAACTTATAATTCACTGACAGGCTATAAAAATTCCTTTGAACTTCTACTCTCTTACCTGCAATACTGAATCTGGTGGTTTAGATAAACATCAAGGAAAAAAAAATCATGCATAAACAGTACAGGCAATGTGTCTTGCAGTGAATATTTTTCTTGGTATTTAACCAGCATTCTTGATATTTAACATTTCATGTAATGATGAGCATAATAAAAGACAGAAATGGCAAGGACCTAACAGAAGCAGAAAAGATATTTAGAAGACATGGCAAGAATACCAGATAATTAAAAAAAAAAAAAAAAAAGCCTTAATGACCCAGATAACCATCATGGTGTTGTCAATCACCTAGAGCCAGACATTCTGGAGTGTGAAGTCAAGTGGGCCTTGGGAAGCATTACTACAAAGCAAGCTAAGAGTGGTGATGGAATCCCAGCTGAGGTATTTCAAATCCTAAAAGATGATGTGTTAAAGTGCTGCACTCAATAGGATAGCAAATTTGGATAACTCAGCAATGGCCACAGGACTGGAAAAGGTTAGTTTTCATTTTAATTCCAAAGAAAGATACTGTCAAAGAATGTTCAAATTATCATAAAGTTGCATTCATTTCACATGCTAGCAAGATTATGGTCAAAATACTTCAAGCTTGGCTTCAATCGTTTGTGAACTGAGAAACTTCCAGATATACAAGCTGGATTTAGAAAAGGAAGATATATATAAATTCTGCTTCATTGTCTACACTAAAGGTATTGATTCTGCAGATCACAATAAACTGTAGAAAATTCTTAAAGAGATGTAAATACCAAACCTCCTTACTTGTTTCCTGAGAAGCCTATGCAGGGAAAGAAGCAACAGCATCACACATGGGACAACAGACTGATTCAAAACTGAAAGGAGTATATTAAGGCTGTATATCATCACCCAGCTTATTTAATTTATATGCAGAGTACATTATGTGAAATGCTGGGCTGGATAAAGCACAACTTGGAATCGAGATTGCTGGGAGAAATACTAACAACTTCAGATATGCAGATGATATCACTGTAATGACAGAAAACAAAGATGGGTTAAAGAGACTCTTGATGAAGGTGAAAGAGAAGAGTGAAAAGCTGGCTTAAAACTTAACATTCAAAAAACTTAGGTCATAGCATCTGGTCCCATCACTTCATGGCAAATAGATGAGGCAAAAGTGGAAAAAGTGATAGCTTTTATTTCCTTGGGCTCCAAAATCACTGCAGACAGTGAATGCAGGCATGAAATTAAGATATACACTCTCCTTGGAAGAAAAGCTATGAAAAACCAAGATAGCATATTAAAAAGCAGAGACAGAACTTTGCTGACAAAGGTCCATGTAGTCAGGCTATGGCTTTTCCAGTAGTCATGTAAGGATAAGAGAGTTGGACCGTAAAGAAGGCTGAACTCTGAAGAATTGATGCTTTGAAATTGTGGTCCTGGAGAAGACTCTTGAGAGACCCTTGGACTGCAAGGAGGTCAAATGAGTTGTTTCTAAAGGAAATCAACCCAGAATATTCATTGGAAAGACTGATGCTACAGCTGAACTTTCAATACTTTGGCCACCTGATGTGAAGAGTTGTCTCATTGGAAAAGACCCTGATGCTGGGAAGGATTAAGAACAAGAGAAGTGGGCAACAGAGGATGAGATGGTTGGATGTCATCACCAACTCAATGGACATGAGTTTGAGCAAACTCCTTGAGATAGTGAAGACAGGGAAACCTGGCATGCTGCAGTCCTCTGGTGTTTCAAAGAGTCAGATATGACTTAGTAAATGAAAAACAACAACCAGCATGTCAGTTGTGTAGCAACCTCCCTTGGGTAGCACAGAATGCAAGTAAGCAGGAGATTCTAATCACTGTTATCAACAACATACAGAATCTCTACATTTTCGGCTAATACTATCAAATATTATGGAGCACTGGATTTCCCTGGTGGCTCAGTTGGTAAAGAATCCTCCTGCAATGCAGAAGACTCAGGTTCAATCCCTGGGTGGAAAAGATCCCCTGGAGAAGAAAATGGCAACTCACGCCAGTATTCTTGCCTGGAGAATTTCATTGGCAGAGGAACCTGGGGAGCTACAGTCCATGGGGTTGCAAAAGAGTCAGACATGTCTGAGCATCTGAGCAAGGACAATGACTCTTCCTCACTAGAGCTTCTCTGGAAATTGCTCAGAACTTACCTAGAGAGGGAAATGGCAACCCACTCCAGTGCCTTGAAAATCCCAGGGACGGTGGAGCCTGGTGGGCTGTTGTCTATGGGGTCGCACAGGGTCAGACACAACTGAAATGACTTAGCACTTAGCAGTACCTAGTGAAAGATCTGATACCCTGACATCTGTGAATTAAAGGTCTTCAAGAAAAGAAATTAATGCACTAATTCATTCCAATCTTCAAAGATAAAGTATTAATAAAAGAAAATATTAAAGGAGATTCCAGTTTCATATTTTCAACCCTAACTTGGCCTAATTTTTAACTCTAAAGCCATTCTAAACTATCTATAGTACTCAAGACTCACTGTGCTGTTTTCTCTCTTTCCCTACTTGAAATATTCCCCTTTTCTCTGCTGTTTAAATCCTACTCTTCACTCAGGACTATGCAAATATCACAGCCTCTCTCCAAAAAACTATATCCCACCAACCTTAGGCATTTTCAATCTATCTTCTCACATCTCTAGCTTTTCGAGGGAATGTGGAAGGTCATTGAGGAAATGTACTTTGAAATATTAATCTTTGTGTCCTTGTGGTCTAGCTAACTATAGGTGCTAAAACACTGTTCAATTAAGGACAAAATGAGTTGATATGAAGCAGAGATTTTGGAACACCATCACTCTTACAGTTTGCTTAGGTGTCAACTTCATGAAGACACCTGTTTCAGCTCTTTTGGATTTTTTTTTTTTTTAAACATGAGTCTTCCTCCAGTAATAGTGCTTTTTATTTCCAGCCTAATCCAGTTGCACATGTTTGAGCTGACTTTCACTTTCCCTATAGTAAATGATATTTTCTCCCTATTTTCTTGATCCCAAACTCTTTTCTGTTTTATATCTGATCACCCTTAATAGATTATGTCATTTATCCACCATGAAGTGAACTCTCTCCAGATTACCCACTGTTTAACATTCTCTATCAACTTCCTGGGTATCAGGAAACCTGAGCATTTTTCAAGCTGAATTCATATCCAGAACAATCATAAGACAGAGTGCTTTCTATCATCGTGAACAACTTTTCTTTCTCTCCTAAAAACAAATTGGGGATTAGTGTACATAATCTTTCTCAAATCAGGTTTTCAGATTTGTTTGATTGATTTCTTACACAATACTGTGCAATGCCAAAAGTACCACTGAAATCTCAATAACTTATCTGCAATTAGAGTACCTCTTTGCCTCTCTAATTCAATAATATACTCTATTTAACTTCAAAAGAAACAATGAACTCCTCTGGTGCCAGATGACTGCATTTGTATTTTACCTTTTAATTGTTTATTTTACTGATTTAAAGTCTTATGCAAAAGCAAAACAAAATAAGACTGTGCCTTTGGCTGTAAACTAAACATGAAAGGATATTATAATTACATAAAATTTCAGCAAGTAAAGCTGCAGCAACAAGATGGCCTAGTTATGCAATAATGGAAACAGAAGCTAATGACTGTTTGTTTTTCACTTGTAACTTCATAATTGAAGATAGCATTGGGTAGATACATATATGTATGTACACATTGTATGTTATACTCTGAAATTGTATGTACACAGAAGTGTAGATGGGTAGGAATTCATATGTGTGTGTGTGTGTGTGTGTGTGTGTGTGTGTATCATTTCAGTTCAGTTCATTCGCTCAGTCCTGTGCAACTCTTTGTGACCCCATGGACTGCAGTAAGCCAGTCCTCCCTGTCCATTGCCAACTCCTGGAGTTCACTCAAACTCACGTCCATTGAGTCAGTGATGCCATCCAATCATCTCATCCTCTGTTGTCCCCTTCTCCTCCTGCCTTCAATTTTTCCCAGCATCATGGTCTTTTCAAATGAGTCAGATCTTCACATCAGGTGGCCAAAGTACTGGAGTTTCAGCTTCAGCGTCAGTCCTTCCAATGAATACTCAGGACTGATTTCCTTTAGGATGGATTGGTTGGATCTCCTTGCAGTCCAAGGGACACTCAAGAGTCTTCTCCAACACCACAGTTCAAAAGCATCAATTCTTAGGTGCTCAGTTTTCTTCATAGTCCAACTCTCACATCCATACAAGACTACTGGAAAAAACATAGTTTTGACTAGATGGACCTTTGCTGGAAAAGTAATGGCTCTGATTTTTAATATGCTGTCTAGGTTGGTCATAACTTTTCTTCCAAAGAGGAAGCATCTTTTAATCTCATGGCTACAATCACAACCTGCAGTGATTTTGGAGCCCCCCAAAATAAAGTCTGCCACTGTATCCAATGTTTCTCCATCTATTTGCAATGAAGTGATGGGACCAAATGCCATGATTTTTGTTTTCTGAATGTTGAGCTTTAAGACAACTTTTTCACTCTCCTCTTTCACTTTCATCAAGAGGCTCTTTAGTTGTTCTTCACTTTCTGTCATAAGTGTGGTGTCATCAGCAAATGTGAGGTTATTGATATTTCTCCCTGCAATCTTGATTCCAGCTTGTGCTTCATCCAGCCCAGGGTTTTTCATGATATACTTGTCATATAAGTTTAATATGTAGGGTGACAATATACAGCTTTGACATACATCTTTCTCAATTTTGAATCAGTCTGTTGTCCCATGTCCTGTTCTAACTGTTGCTTCCTGACCTGCATACAGATTTCTCAAAAGTCAGGTCAGGTGGTCTGGTATTCCCATCTCTTTCAGAATTTTCCAGAGTTTGTTGTGGGCCACAAAATCAAAGGCTTTAGCATAGTCAATAAAGCAGAAGTAGATATGTTTCTAGAACTCTCTTGCTTTATCAATGATCTAACGGATGTTGGCAATTTGATCTCTGGTTCCTTTGCCTTTTCTAAAGCCAGCTTGAACATTTGGAAGTTCATGGTTCATGTACTGTTGAAGCCTGGCTTGGATAATTTTGAGCATTACTTTACTAGCATGTGAGATGAGTGCAATTGTGTGGTAGTTTGAGCATTCTTTGTCATTGCCTTTCTTTGGGACTGGAATGAAAACTGACCTTTTCCAGACCTGTGAACCCTGCCGAGTTTTCCAAATTTGTTGACATGTTGAGTGCAGCACTTTCACAGCATCATCTTTTAGGATTTAAAATAGCTCAACTGGAATTCCATCACTGCCAACAGCTTTGTTTGTAGTGATACTTCCTAAGGCCCACTTGACTTCTCAGTCCAGAATGTCTGGCTCTAGGTTGGTGATCACACCATCGTGATTATCTGTGTCATAAAGATCTTGTTTGTATAGTTTTGTGTATTCTTGCCACTTCTTAATATCTTCTCCTTCTATTAGGGCCATACCATTTCTGTCTTTTATTGTTCTCATCTTTGCATTAAATTTTTCCTTGATATCTCTAATTTTATTGAAGAGATCTCTAGTTTTTCCCATTTTTTGTTTTCCTCTATTTCTTTGCATTGATCATTGAGGAAGGCTTTCTTATCTCTCCTTGCTATTCTTTGAATTCTCCTTTCAAATGGTTATATCTTTTCATATATATATATATATATATATATATATATATATATATATATATAAAGTTATGCCAACAAATAAAGAACATTTAACTGTAGGGTTATTGCCTGTGTGCTTTCCCTTCTGTAAGGTCAAAAGAATATCTGGAGGGACAATTTTCAGGTGAGCCTATGCTGGCACGTCCTCCTGGATTATTGCACATGTACATAGTTAGAATATGGTGAAATATGATTAAGGAAAAAAGAAAATGTACAGATGAAGTAAAATATCACCTACAGCAAAAGGAAACAAGACTGAGGGGAAGGGCAAAGATGAAAACAACTATACCAAAAGCAAAATCAGTCCATTATTAGACTCCAGGGCTCAGAAAAGGAAGGGACATTTGCCATATGTCAGGGTCAAACAATTTTCTCAGCCATTTTGGTAGGAGAACTTTAAATTCTGTTCTCCTTGGCCAATATGCTCAATGTAAAGTTTCTAAGTGAGAATTGACTATGGATAATACGACTATCATATTTCTCTTCCTACAATTAGCTTTCCCCAAATTAGTCCTATTCTGGCAACTCACAATCTATAATCGATTCTAGATTCATTAGATGACTAATTTAATTAAAAGCACTGCACCTTTTCACATAAAAATGAACACCTACCCATCTACAATTCTGTATACATACAATTTCAGAGTATACCATAATGGACAAAAAAACAAAGGTGAAATGGAAACAAAAGAAAAATCAATGCCACAATAAAAAAAAGCAAATCAAATAGAATTCTAGACAGAAAAGCATGAAGCTGAGAAGAGAAGATGATTTCATGGGTAAAATATAAATTGGAACTTGACTGTTCTGAATTTTACATACCAAATAATATTGCATTGAAATGCATAAGATAAAATGACAGAATATAGGGAAATTATAGGGAGAAAGCTGAGGAAACAACGTAGTGAAGACTTTTACATTTCTTTCCCTGTTTTTGACTGACTAATAAGGCAAAGCAAAGGAAGAAAATTAAACATCAAAATAGCATAATTTTAAAACTTGATCTAATATGTGCTTGTATTTGTGCATGTGTATGTCATTCGGTACTCTACAAATACCTTCTGAGTACCCATGAAAAATTTGCAAAAATTTACCATCTATTTTTATGGTACAGACAACCTTCAATAAGATTCTTTTAATGCAAAAAAAATGGTTAAAAGATAAGCAATAAGCTATTTAGAATTAAATCTCTCAAATAGCTCTTGTGTGAAAAAGGAAATTAAACTCATTAAGACACTATAAAGACACTATAACAAAAGACACTATAGAGAAAATGGCACAACAAAGTTATCTATAAAATGGCTGATATACACTTAAAGTTTAGATAATTAACAAATTGTAACTTAAGAAGTTATACCAAAGAACCAAGGGTATGTAGTATGAAGAAAGATTAACTTAATCCATTTAATAAATGTTTATTAAAAGCTATGTTCCAGGACAAAAGAATAAAATAAGTAAATAAAACAGAAATAGTGGATATTTGAGGGTTAAATATGAGACTTTTGTTCAAAGGGGTAAAAAATAACAACAGTGAAAACATAAAAATAGATGAACTATTCACCAAGGTAAATAAGAAAGGAAAGAAGTAAAGCACAAATACATAAAAATTGAAATTCAAAAGGAAAATAAAAATTGAAGGGATGTGTAACCCACAGATCTGCCTTGCAAAAATATTAAAATAAATTATTAGAGAAAATAATAACTTACATCATGTAAGTCAGAAACGCAGATCTACTCACGTAAAGAAAGGATGAGAATCAAAGAGAAACAAATGAAGGCAAACTAAAATCTTTATTTTTCTGAATTACTCTAACAATTAAGAATGTGGTTAAGATAATAAGAAAAATGTATTCAATTATTACAACTTATAGATACTAAAAAATGTTTTTAAAATTAAAGCATCTGGGTAAAAGACAAGTTAAGAGTTGGATTTCAGATGCATTAACTTAGAAAGTTTTAAACATACAAATTCAGCAGATGGGGAAGATGAAATCAGGAAAGAAAATTAAAAATAGCAATCAGTGAGGCAGAAAAACAATGAGAAGATGGTTCCAAAGATGCTAATGAAATAATATTCTCATAAAAAAGTAAAGTATATATTTTAAAATGCATACAAAATGTTGAATATGTATAAAACAGAATGTTAACAGTAGTTGCTTTAATGCAGTAGGTGTGTCAGTGATTTAATTTTGTTTTTTTTGTTTCTATTTTCCAAAAATGTTCTGCAATAAATTCACACTATTGTAATATGAAATGAGAAATATAAAAGTAGTTTTGTAAAGATCAGACTCTTTATTGATCTTTTTTAAAATCGATGCATGATACAGGATGCTCAGGGCTGGTGCACTGGGATGACCCAGAGAGATGGTATGGGGAGGGAGGTGGGAGGGGGGGTTCAGGATGGGGAACACGTGTACACCCGTGGCAGATTCATGTTGATGTATTGTAAAACCAATACAATATTGTAAAGTTATTGGCCTCCAATTAAAATAAATAAA
Organism: Bos mutus; assembly: GCF_027580195.1. Classification (NCBI taxonomy): domain Eukaryota; kingdom Metazoa; phylum Chordata; class Mammalia; order Artiodactyla; family Bovidae; genus Bos; species Bos mutus. The sequence continues at coordinate 60,702,323 of NC_091635.1, read as the reverse complement.
CGAAATATATATATATATTTTTAAAGATCAGAATCTTTACTCTTACATAAGAATATACATGTTTATATCTAGCTTTATAGTAATGTTAGCTACAAATATTACAGAGAAACCTGCTGATAAAAATATCTGGAGCAACAAAAATACAATGGAATACAACATAAATAATTTTTGGTTTCCAAGTAGTAGACACATTGAAAATCATTACAAGGGACAGAGGAAATCAGACTTAATAACATTTTATTTAACTCATGTAATAAAACTATTGCTTAAATACATAACCAATATAAAAATATAAATGAGCTAGTTCATTTTTTTCCTTTAGTCTTTGAATCTAGTGTACATTTCACAAATATATCATATCACAACTCATTTCCATATTGGATAGTGTAATTCTAGATCTTTTGCTATGCAAAGTGAAAAAAGTGAAGTCACTCAGTCATGTCCGACTCTTTGCAACCCCATGGACTGTAGCCTGCCAGGCTCCTCAACCCATGGGATTTTCCAGGCAAGAATGATGGAATGGGTTGATATTTTCTTCTGCAGAGGATTTTCCTGACCCAGGGATTGAACCCGGGTATCCCACACTGAAGGCAGACTCTTTACCTTCTGAGCCACCAGGGAGCAAAGTATAGTCTAAAGATCAACAGCACTGGCCTCACTGAGGAACTTGCAGGAAATGCACAAATTCAGTCCACACCCTGGACCTACTGAATCAGATTTTACATTTCTAACAAGTCATCAAATGATGCTGGTACATAGATCACATACTGAGTAACAAAACTATATATGTTTAACTCAAACTTCCTCCAGATTTTCTGCAATGCTTCCCTCATTATTTCTTAACACTATTATCTTCATCCCTATCACTTCTCCACAGGACTGGAAAAAGTCAATTTTCATTCCAACTCCAAAGAGAGGCATTGCCAAAGAATTTTCAAACTATCATACAATGGTGCTCTTTTTATATGCTAGCAAGGTAATGCTCAAAATCCTTCAAGCTAGGCTTCAACAGTACATGAACTGAGAAACTTCCAGATGTAGAGCTGGATTTACCAAGGCAGAGGAACGAGAGATCAAATTGCCAATGTTCCTTGGATTAGAGAAAAAAACAAGGGAATTAAAAAAAAATCTGCTTCTACTGCACTATGTTAAAGTCTTTGAATGTGTGGATCACAGTTTAAGAACTGTGGAAAAATTTTAAGGAGATGGGGATGCCAGACACCTTACCTGTCTCCTGAGAATCTGTATGCAACTCAGGAAACAACAGTTAGAACCAGACATCTAACAACAGACTGTTTCAAAATCAAGAAAGGAGAAAGTCAAGGCTGTATATTATCACCCTTCTTATTTAACTTCATCATGTGAAATGCCAGGTTTGATGAATCAAAATCTAGAATCAAAATTGCCAGGGGAAATATCAACAATTTCCAGGGGAAACACCAACCAGGTATACAGATGATATCACTTCAATAGTAGAAAGTGAAAAGGAACTAAAGAACCTATTGATGAAGGTGAAGGAGGAGAGTGAAAACGCTGGCTTAAGACTTAGCATTCAAAAACTGAAGATCATAGCATCCAGTCCCATCACTTCATGAAAATAAATGGGGAAAAAAATAGAAACAGTGGTAGACTTAATTTTCTTGGGCTCTAAAATCACTGCCTACAGTGACTGAAGCTATGAAATTAAAAGACATTTGTTCCTTGGAAGAAAAAGTATGACAAATCTAGACAGCATACTAAAAAGCAGAGACATTACTTTGCCATTAAAGGTTTGTACAGTCAAAGCTATGGTTTTTCCAGTAGTCATGCTTGGATGTGAGAGTTGGACTCTAAAGAAGGCCGAGTGCTGGATAATTTTTTTTTTTTTTTTGAGGTGAGGAATTTATTAGAATAGGAATTGAGAGTCCCTTTATTAGAATAGAACTGAGTCACTGCAAGGAGATCAAGCCAGTCATTCCTAAAGGAAATCAACACTGAATATTCATTGGAAGAACTGATACTTTTGAACTGTGGTGATGGAAAAGACTCTTGAGAGTCCCTTGGACAGTAAGGAGATCAAACCAATCTATCCTACAGGAAATCAGCTCTGAATATTTATTGAAAAGACTGATGCTGAAGATGAAGCTCCAGCACTTTGGCTACCTGATGCAAAGAGATGATTCATTCAAAAGGACCCTGATGTGGAAAGACTGGATACAGGAAGAGAGGGGGATGATGCAGGATGAGATGGTTGGATGGCATCACTGACTCAATAGACATGAGTTTGGGCAAACTCCTGGAGATAGTGAAGGAGAGGGAAGGCTGCTGTGCTGCAGTCCATGGGGTCACAAAGAGTCGAAAATGACTTAGTGACTGAACACCAACAGATATTCAAAATATGGTTGTTTGGATTTGGAATATCTAAGCTTCTCAATTTCTTCCTTAAATATTTTTACATATTATGGTCATTTAATTAGTTTGCAAAACTTCCTCTAGAACTCTGACCTGTTAAATTATTGGTTAGGTACAATTTTTCTTTTAAATACATAGGAAGATACCTTTTTTGTTTTGGCCATGCCATGCAGCTTCTGGGATCTTAGTCCCCCAGTCAGGGTTTTTAACATGAGCTTTTGTCCCTGAAAGTGTGGAATCCTAACCATTGGATTACGAAGGAATTCTCAGGAAGAAATTTTGCTTTTAGAAGAAAAAATGGGTTTGAATATTATCTATTAATATAACTTTCATAAATATCTGCATAAAATTAGTGCAAAATAATAGAAACACAACTGGTTCCTAGGAGATGATTTGAGCCTGCCAACCCATAATCATATCTACTTGCATCTATAAAATGAGGGCTATGCATTATACTCCAGGACATAGGGTCCTAAAAGATAGTCCTAGTAGGAGCACAGATGAGCCTTCCATTCCTTCCTTCACAAATCATTTTTATATTATATAGGGGTTAGGGAAAAAAAGTGCATTGGGTATAGTACATGCCCTTGAAGTATATCAGATGGGAAAGCCAGATATGCAAATAGAAATCTGTTGATTAAGACTCAGAATTCTGGAGGCACTTGGCTTCAAATTTCAATTTCACTGATTACTAGGTGTTTGTGGGCACTTAGACCAAGGTGGGTCTTAGGATGGGTGATCTTGCATACGTTACATAACCTTTCAGTGTCTCTGTTTTCTCCTCTGTAAAACAGCCATGGTAGGACTTGTATTGTACATGGTAATAAGCACATAGTGCTATTTGGAGAAACGATCTGTTGTTGTTCAATCACAAAGTCATTTCCAACTTTGACTGTTGGAAGTGACTCATGGACTGCAGCACGCCAGGCTTCCCTTTCCTTCACTACCTCCTTGAGCTTGCTCAAACTTATGGCCATCGAGTTGGTGATGCCATCCAAATATCTCATCCTCTGTCACCCACTTCTCCTCCTTTCAATCTTTCCCAGCATCAGAGTCTTTTGCAATGAGTCAGTTCTTCACATCAGGTGGCCAAAGTATTGGAGCTTCAGCTTCGGTATCAGTCCTTCCAAAGAATATTCAGGACTAATTTCCTTTAGGATGGATTGGTTTGATCTCCTTGCAGTCCAAGGCACTCTCAAGAGTCTTTTCCAACACCACAGTTCAAAAGCACCAGTTCTTCAGTGCTCAGCTTTCTTTATGGTCCAATTCTCATATCCATGCATGACCACTGGAAAAACCATAGCTTTGACTGTATAGAACTTTATTGACAAAGTGATGTCTCTGCTTTTTAATGCATTGTCTAGGTTTGGGGTATTTTTTCTTCCAAGGAGCAAGCATCTTTTATTTTCATGGCTGCAGTCACCATCAGCAGTGATTTTGGAGCTCAAGAAAATAAAGTCTGCCACTATTTCTATTTTGTCCCCATTTGCCTTGAAGTTATGGGACCAGATGCCATGAGCTTTGTTTTTGAATGTTGAGTTTTAAGCCAGTTTTTTTTTTTTTCACTCTCCTCTTTCATCTTCATAAAGAGCTTCTTTAGCTTCACTTCACTTTCTGCCATTAGGCTGGTATCATTTGCATACCTGAGGTGTTTTTTTTTAATATTTTCCCTTGCAATCTTGATTTGAGCTTGTGATTCATCCAACCCAGCATTTCACATGCATATAAGTGAAATAAGCAGAGTGACAATATACAGCCTTGATGTACTCTTTCCCAACTTTGAGCCAATTCTTTGTTCCATGTCTAGTTCTCACTGTTGCATTTTGACTTGCATACAGGTTTTTCAGGAGACAGGTAAAGTGGTCTGGTATACCCATCTCTTTAGTAATTTTCTACATGCTGTCATCCACACAGTCAAAGACTTTAGAGTAGTCAATGAAGCAGAAGTAGATGTTTTTCTCTGGAATTCTGTATGATCCAGCAGATGTTGGCATTTTTTCTCTGGTTACTCTGCTTTTTCTAAATTCAGCTTGTATGTGTGGAAGTTCTCAGTTCATGTTCTGTTGAAGCCTAGCTTGAAGGATTTTAAGCATTACCTTGCTAGCCCTTGAAATGAGCACAATTGCATGACAGTTCAAACATTCTTTGGCATTGCTCTTCTTTGGTATTGAAATGAAAACTGACCTTTTCCAGTCCTGTGCCCATTTCTGAGTTTTTTAAATTTGCTGTCATATTGCTGCAGCGTTTTAACAGCAATCATCGTTTAGGATTTTAAATACCTCAGCTGGAATTCTGACACTTCCAGTAGCTTTGTTCTTAGTAATTCTTCCTTAGGTGCACTTGACTTCACATTCCAGGATATCCGGTTCTAGGTGAGTGACTACACCATCATGCTTATCCGGGCCATTAAGACCTTTTTGTACAATTCTTCTGTGTATTCTTGCCACCTCTTCTTAATCTATTGTGCTTCTCTTAGGTCCTTGCCATTTCTTTCCTGTATTATGCCCATTTTTGCATGAAATGTACCCTAGGTATTTCTAACTTTGCAGATTGTAATGTAAGTACTCTTGTAGGAGGGCATCATTAGCCTTACCGTAGAGCCTGTAGTCCTGCATAGAGTACTGGGTGGGCAGCCCATAAACTAGAGAACAATTTTACCAAAGAATTTTTCATGCTGTTGTGATGGTTCTAGGTCCCACATCAGACTTCCCAATCTGAGGATCTGGCAAAGGGACTGGGAATCCCCAAGAAATCTGACTTTGAAGGTCAGTGGGATTAGATTACAGTACTTCCACCAGACTGGGGGAAAGAGAGACACTTGGTGGCACAAACAAAACCTTGTGTGCCACAAGACCCAGGGGAAAGGAGTAGTGGCCTCACAAGAGACTGAGCCAGACCTGCCTGTGAGTGTTTGTGGGTTTCCTACAGAGGGCTGGGCTTACAGAGTCTGCTCCAAAGTCAGGGTTCACTGGCAGTAGCAGTCCTGTGAGGCACAGTGTGTTGGCATAAGTCCTTTTGGAGGAGGTCATCATTAGCCCTACCATAGAGCCTATAGCCCTGCCATAGAGACTGTAGACTCCAGGACTGGGCCACCTTAGGGCAAATAACTAACAGCTTGAGGTACCACAGCCCCACCCATCAGCAGCAAATTGGATTAAAGATTTACTAAGAATGGCCCTGCCCACCAGAGCAGGACCCCGTTTTTCCCACAGCCTCCTTTCAAGAAGCTTGCACAAGCCTCTTATCTCATCCATCTAAGGGCACAGAGAAGAAGCAAGAATTACAATCCCATGGCCTCCAGAATGAAACCCACAACCACGGAAAATTAATCAAAATGATCACATGGATCCAAGCCTTGCATAACTCAATGAAACTAACAGCCTTGCCGTGTAGGGCCACCCAAGAAGGATGGATCTTGGTGGAGACTTCAGACAAAATATGGTCCACTGGAGAAGGGAACTGGCAAGCTACTTCAGCATTCTTGCCTTGAAAATCTGATGAACAGTATGAAAAGGCAAAAATATTTTAATACCTAGGTAATAACTTTTATTGCATATTAATTAATCATCTTTTCAGATTATCTTGTGTTTTGCACTAACTGAATCAATCTAATCCAATATATTTTCCCTCAGTCAACATCCATAAACTTTGGGGATGTTCAATTCTTATTCCTTCTTCCTTTGGCATGATCAACTTTCTGTTTCTCACCTGATCACACTGAAGTAGTTGAAATGTTCTCAAAGACTTGGAGTCCTGGGTAAGGAAACACCTTGTGTCTTTTGTTAGATTCTCAAACTTTCTGCAACATCCTGCTGCCTTTCTAAGGTGTCATCAACTCAGAAATACCACCTGCCTCATAGATGGCCCCAGGATCTGCCCCTGTAAAAGCAGACTCCACAAAGAGTTTGTTTTTATGATAAGATGTAGAGGTGTCTATGTGTGAATATACTTTCCACCACTTAAAAGCTGTGTTCCCACAGTTACATTTTTCTTAACTGGATGAGGTACTTAACCACTATGAACCTCAGGTTTCACCTACAATAATGTGGTATTTTTACCTACCTCCTAAACTGTCTGATCCCTGGGTTAGGAAGATCCCTTGGAGAAGGAAATGGAACACATTCCAGTATTCTTGCCTGGAAAATACCAAGGACAGTGGAGCCTGGCAGGCTACAGTACATGGGGTCAGTCGCAAAAGAGTTGGACAGAAATTAGCAACTAAACAACAACAACAACAACAAAAGGTTTCTAATAGTTTTAACTGGCTCTAATATATATGAGAAATACAGTATAAATAATACACTGATAAATAACATCTCATACTCATTCTCTTCTTATCCTTAACCACAGGAGTTTTGAGACCTCAAATTTTTAGAGCTTCCAATTGCCAGCACAAACATTTCCACATCACCCACCTCCAAGATGCGTATGTCCTTCAGATACAATTCATGTTAAATAATATGTGTATGCAATATTCTATCTACTTACTAACAACTATATTGTGAAATCTCATGGATGGAGTCTGGGATAGTTTAATTTCCTTTCTCAAGCATCTAATACAATGCCAGGAATCAATAGTCACTTAATAAAGCTCCTCTGTTGATAACAAGTGTCACCAGAGTCTTTAGAAAACTCTCCATGAACCTCTCAGTTTGGTCCCCTACTCCAGTTCTACCCTCTCATCTTACAGGTCCTCTGTCACTGACTGCCACTTGCTTTCTGCAAAATGATCATTATTAGAAAACACTTCAAATATATAGAGAAGCAAAATATCCATCTTTCTACAACTCAGATTTCATAAGTTATTTCCCTTTGTCATATCTTATTCAAGTCCTGGTTTTTAAGATGTATAAATATTTCAGATATAGTTGTTAACTTTTCAATCCAATTTTTCTTCCGTCTTCCTCTGAGGCCACCACTATCCTATTATGAGTTTAATTTTTATCTCACACGCTAGTAAAGTAATGCTCAAAATTCTCCAAGTCAGGCTTCCACAATATGTGAACCATGTACTTCCAGATGTTCAAGCTGGTTTTAGAAAAGGCAGAGGAACCAGAGATCAAATTGCCAACATCTGCTGGATCATCAAAAAAGCAAGAGAGTTCCAGAAAAACATCTATCTCTGCTTTACTGACTATGACAAAGCCTTTGACTGTGTGAGTCACAATAAACGGTGGAAAATTCTGAAAGAGATGGGAATACCATAACACCTGACCGGCCTCTTGAGAAACCTATATGCAGGTCAGGAAGCAACAGTTAGAACTGGACCTGGAACAACAGACTGGTTCCAAATAGGAAAAGGAGTACGTCAAGGCTGTATATTGTCACCCTGTTTATTTAATTTATATGCAAAGTACATCATGAGAAATGCTGGGCTGGAGGAAGCACAAGCTGAAATCAAGATTGCTGGTAGAAATATCAATAACCTCAGATATGCAGATGACAGCACCCTTATGGCAAAAAGTGAAGAAGAAGTGTCTCAATGAAAGTGAAAGAGGAGAGTGAAAAAGTTGGCTTAAAGCTCAATATTCAGAAAACAAAGATCATGGCAGCCAGTCCCATCACTTCATGGCAAATAGATGGGGAAACAGTGGCTGACTTTATTTTTGGGGACTCCAAAATCACTGCAGATGGTGATTGCAGCCATGAAATTAAAAGACGCTTACTCCTTGGAAGGAAAGTTATTGACCAACCTAGACAGCATATTGAAAAGCAGAGACATACTCTGTCAACAAAGGTCCATCTAGTCAAGGCTACAGTTTTTCCAGTGGTCATGTATGGATATGAGAGTTGGACTGTGAAGAAAGCTGAGCGCAGAAGAATTAATGCTTTTGAACTGTGATGTTGGAGAAGACTCTTGAGAGTCCCTTGGACTGCGAGGAGATCCAACCAGTCCATCCTAAAGGAGATCAGTCCTGGGTGTTCATTGGAGGGACTGATGTTGAAGCTGAAACTCCAATACTTCGGCCATCTGATGTGAAAAGCTGACTCATTTGAAAAGACCCTGATGCTGGGAAAGATTGAGAGCAGGAGGAGAAGGGAACGACAGAGGATGAGATGGATAGATGGCATCACTAACTCAATGGACATGGGTTTGGGTGGACTCCGGGAGCTGGTGATGGACAGGGAGGCCTGGCGTGCTGTGGTTCATGGGGTCGCAAACAGTCTGACATTACTGAGTAACTGAACTGAACTGACCTTACTTTCTGTAAAAGTGGAGTTATAGTATCTATCTCATAGGGTTATGAGAATGAAATAAAATATATAATAGGGTTGACAATGAGTTAATTGTACAATAGTTGGATCTATCATCCTCATAATCACTATCATTGCTGTCATCATTATTGTCACTATCATGTTTATCTGTCTACTGCAGCCAGTAGAGTTTTGCTTCTCTGAGATCTGGAACTCTCTTTCAAAATGCTCTATATATACCCACAGCGTAGCTAAGTTCTTGATACATAGCCATATGTATACATAGCCATATGGCATATGTATATGAGCCATGCTGCTGCTCCTGCTGCTAAGTCGCTTCAGTCGTGTCCGACTCTGTGCGACCCCATATACGGAAGCCCACCAGATTCCCCCATCCCTGGGATTCTCCAGGCAAGAACACTGGAGTGGGTTGCCATTTCCTTCTCCAAAGCACAAAAGTGAAAGGGAAGTCGCTCAGTCGTGTCCGACTCTTTGCGACCCCATGGACTGCAGCCTACCAGGCTCCTCTGTCCATGGGATTTTCCAGGCAAGAGTACTGGAGTGGGGTGCTATTGCCTTCTCCGATATGAGCCATAGTGCACATATTTATACGTTAAATGAATCTTAAAAAGACTGGACCAATGGCCATGCATTCTCTGATTTCAGGCATAGTCATAAAACACATTAGACATTGTCCTTTACCAGTTCTCTAATAATATTCAGGCTACTATTCATTCATCTTGAAAAAAATCCAGAATAATGATAATCTCTTAATTATTTCAAGTGGCCCTGATTACTTGTTTGTTAGCATCTTTATTCTTCTCTAATACCTGACTTCAGAGTAGAATGAGACAAAATTAAGTTTCTTGAAGTTCAAAAGCTGAGCTATAACCTGACAAGTATTCTAAATATTTAAAAATCCTCTCAAATAAAAGCAGCTTTTCAGTTTGTTATAACCCAACTTGCTGTCTCTAATTAAAAACAATATGTGTGGCAGAACCAATACAAAGTAAAAATAATAATAATAATAATAAATAAATTCAACTAAAAAAAAAAAAAGAAAAAGACAAGTAACAAGTGTTGCCAAAGATGTGAAGAGAAAGAGAACTCTTGTGTACCGTTTAGTGGGATCATAAATTGGTACAAACATTATGGAAAACAATATGGCATTTCCTTAGAAATTAAAAATCGAACCACCATACGATTCAGCAATTTCATTTCTGAGTATTTACCCAAAGAAATCAAAAACACTAATTCAAAAAGATATATGCACCCCTACATTTACTGCAGAAGTATTTACAGCAGCCAAGATACTGAAGCAACCCAAGGGTCCATTCCATGGATAGATAAATGGTTAAAAAAACAAACAAACAAACAATAGTACTCAGACATAAAAAAAAGAATGAAATATTTTCACCTGTGACAACACAGATGGATCTAGAGGGTATTATGTTAAGTGAAATAAGTCAGACAGGGAAAGATGGATATATACCATATGATTACACTTATATGTGGAACCTAAAAAAAAAAAAAAGCAAGCAAAGAAAAATGTAAAGAGACTCATAGATACAGAGAACAAATGAATGGTTGCCAGAGTGAAAGAGGTGGAGGAATGGGTAAAATCGGTAAAGGGAATTAAGATGTACAAGCTTTCAGTTACAAAATAAGTCACAAGAATGTAATATACATTGATAATGCTCTAATAATTTTGTATGGTGGCAGATGGTTACTAGATTATCATGGTGATCATTCTGTAATGTTTAAATGTTGAATCACTATGTAGTACACCTGAAACTAATATTATACATCAACTACATTTCAAATTTAAAAAAGAAATAAAAGTTTGCTATGATTAAAAAATAAATAAGTAAATCTCACAATGACCTTAAGAGAAAAAAAAATAACAAAAACAGAATTTGCCATTTAATACTATTTGCAATAAAATTCTCCTTTGTTTACTTAATAGCAACAATTAAGGAAGCAACCGCTCTTACTTGCTTTCCCCATACACTAATTAAATACTTTAGTGTGAAGATCAGCATAATTAAAGAATTAGAAAACAATGAGAATTATTCAGGATAATTTGTAATATCAGTGCCCTGATGGATTGGGTTCAGATTTCAGAATTTAATTGTCAGGACTTTATTAAGTTTTGGCAGCACTGAGGTAGGTTGGGAGCTCCTTTATGAGGCACTTGCACATTAATCCAGGCTCTCATTCTCATTAATACTGACGAGTGAAGACAGTTAATTGAATTATGTATGAAGCACTACTGATTAAATAATATTTCACTCCCCAGTATAAAATTAGCTCTGCTAGTTTAACATCCACTGTTGTCTCTGACACAATGTCATAAAAACCTCTTCTCAAGCATACACTTTGATACTTTTCCATCTGTTCAACTGATGTAAACATCTCAGTTTCCAGTGGACTCAACCACTCTTCAACTCTGACATGAGGTCACTTTAGAGAACTGATATTAATAGGTATTTATTAGCATCTGTGTAATTTCGAGCAAAAATTCTCTTGGTGCCCCACTCCCTGTATTCTGAGGACATTATTATTTAAATCCACTGTGGAATGTGAAGAAAAATTCTAATAATTTGTAATTTTATTCTATAATAAGGAAGAAAATAACTCAAGATCTTACAAATTAGCCTGGAATAATTACTTTTTGAGCTTCATTTGTGGTTCTGCCTACATTTTCTACACCTTCTTCTTCTCATGCAATCCCAGTGATATCTGTTGAGAAAACAAAATCTCTCCCTGTCAAGAATACACTCAAGTCTTTCCTCTCTCCTGCCTTCTCTCCCTTTCTTCTTTCTTTTGATTTGTCTCTTTTTTATTATGACATATACTAGGTACAAGATGCTGTAATGGGTGCTGTTATACAGAGATAGTAAAGCTGTCATTACTCTTTTCGAGGAGCTCACATCTTAATAGGCAGTAAAATAGGAATTTGGATATTTCACATATATGATGTAGAGATATGAACAGTGCAGAGGAGGGAGTGATCAATCCTACTAGGAGAAGTTGAGAAGGCTTTGAAATTGGAAGTAACAAATAGAGGGAGTCTTGAAAGATGAGTTGGCATTTTCTAGATCCTGACCCCAATAGAAGGAAGAAATTACAGTACAGGGTGAATTAAATGGCATTTAGATCCATCATCAACTGAGGTACTGGAATAAAGATTAGACTAATAAATAATCCAGGACTTTCATTTCTCTCTATGATTTAGACAAGCTTTGCTGAATACGACCAGTTCTCCAAGGATTATAGTGTATTACTAGGTGACGTGGTGTAATAGAAGGAAAACATCAAGAGGCCAAAATTGTATGTGACGTCAATCAAGTTAAATCACCTGGTCTGGGTTTTAGTTTCTTCAACTCTAATGTAAGGAGTTTGGGCAGAACATATCCTACTGAAAGTCTGCAAACATCTGACTGATAGTAGAGAATGAGGTTGGCCTGTCTCCAGGAGAAGTAAGCTAGAAGGCTATCTTGATGTATTTACTAGACATCAGTGTTTGGCATCTCACTTTGAAGGTTCCAGAGCTTCATTTTATCAGACTACAGTGATCTGGACTTGAGTACCTGATTTACATAGACTAAATTTATGAGATTAAAGTTTAGAATCAAGCTATTGATTTATAATACACATTCTTATCCTATTCTGAAATTGTCTTCTTAAAGGGAAAGCCATATTTTAATCAAGGATTACTTAAGCATGGAATGAAAGCATAGGGAATTGAATATTTTCGATGTTTATGACACACATATCCTGAAAGCATTTGCCTCAGTTCATCAACAGGAACTACTTCATAGTAGGCTGGACCAGGAAACCCTTTCTAAGACAGAGTTAAATAGTCACTTTGAACTTTCAACTCTCAGACTGATCTTTTCCTCTAAACTTTCTTAGGTCACCAATTTTTCTTTCTATAGATGTCAGTAACTATATATTGTCTACATATATTGATCACTAAATAAATTCTCAATAAATTTATGGGGCATCCCTTCTTAAGATAACTATCTATTTCTAATGCCCCATGGGTTGATTTAATAATTCAAACTGGAGAGAACAGTCTTACTTTTCATATAGCTAAGTTCTTAGATGGAGAAGGCAATGGCACCCCACTCCAGCACTCTTGCCTGGAAAATCCCATGGACGCAGGAGCTTGGTGGGTCGCAGTCCATGGCGTCGCTAAGAGTCGGACACGACTGAGAGACTTCCTTTCACTTTTCACTTTCATGCATTGGAGAAGGAAATGGCAACCTACTCCAGTATTCTTGCCTGGAGAATCCCAGGGATAGGGGAGCCTGGTGGGCTGATGTCTATGGGGTCACACAGAGTCGGACACGACTGAAGCGACTTAGTAGTAGTAGTAGTAGTAAGTTCTTAGAAGTTCCTTGTTTCTACCTTCCAACCTATATCTTCTGACTCTAAAGATTCTAAGATATATAATACATTATCTTTTCAAGGTTTGCAAAATATTAGACCTAGAGAAGATGCTTGAATGGAACTGAATTTTTCTTCAGATTCTTCTAGCAATCAATAAATAAGCATAGTCATATAAACAGAAAAGGGAAAACATGTCAAGATCATGACTGATATACAAAGCTATCTTTCAGGAAGACAGCCATGTAAAGCATCTTACCTTTCAAATCTCAAGTTCATTAAATATTTATTACAAACAAAGCAACCAAGAGAAGAGAATAAAGCCTAACACTTAGCATTTGGATTATTAGAAAAATGTCATTCTTTAATTACAGTTAATTGCTTCTATGCTGTGCTTTGTTTGTTGCAAATAAGTAAAAATATTCAGGAAATTAAATGCCCAAAACACAATTGCTGAATTTTCAACTAAGAATTTTGCTTATGTCTCAGCATGACTTGGGGTGGAACTTAGGCCAATAGTGATTTGATCAAAAAACTGAAGCTTGATCATTCAACCATTCAAAAAAAAATAAACCTTCAGCAGACCAAATAAACATTTTAATTAAAGTTATATTCAGTCCTTACATTCCATGACATTCTCTAACTGAAATAATTGGGTCTAACAAAAATAGAATGTAAATGGAAAAAAGTGTAACTGAGGTTAATGTCTACATTTCTATAATATCTGATACAGTTGTGTGTTCTTTGTGCAAAGGTTCTTTGTCTATCCAGGGCTAAGGATGACCCAACTGAGACAGTTATATTTTCAGAAGTAATTGCTTGTATTATTTTTGCTTGAAACCCTTTCTCATGGCTTCCTTTTAGAAATAAAATGAATCTAGTTTGGCTAATATGTTCCTTCACATATCACATATTCTTCTTACCTTAGGAGTATTCACTGTTCCTCTTGAAATAAAATAATCAAAGCTACTTCTCTCAATCAACTTCTCAACATTCTCAAAATACACAGTAGTCTATAGAATACACAATAACACTGTCAAAATGTCACATATTCAGTAAAACAAACAATTGAAAGCCAAATAATATTAGTACTTATTATTTATTGAATTCCTCAAATATATCTTGCCAGCTGTGGTGGGGAATCAGTGATAAATAAAGCATTTTTTGCCACTGAGGAGTTCCCAGTCAACCAAGAGAAGTAAACATGTAAGCAGATGGTCAATATAGAGGAAGATATGTATTATAAGAGCACAGATGAGGAAGAAGCTCTTTCCAATAGGAGTGATGTGACTCTCCCATTTTATTCACGGTGTCATTATCCAGTCTGCATTTTGAAGTCATATTCCCTCTTCTCTTCCATCCTTTCATATCAAACGGAAATTTCTACTCTGGAAATATCTGAGCCATCTCATTTCAATACTAAAGGATTAGGCCCTCAGCATCTCTTGCCTGGACAACTACAACAACATCATTGCCACTATTTTCCTCCCTTCAAAAATCATTACAACCAATTTTGACCAGCATTAATACACATATTGCCATTGGCTCTGATTTTCCCACAAGATCAAGTTCAATCTCTTTAACATGGTTGAAGTAACTTTTCATAAGCTCCACCCTCAAGTCCCACATCATTATTCAGGTTATACCAAACTTCTCTTAGTTCTCTCAATTTACTATGTTCTTTCTATTATTTGTAGCTTCGAACATTTCCCTCTTCTATGCTTGGCATATCTTTCTTCCTGATTCGATCTTCCTGGCAAAATTCTAATCCATAGACCAAAAAACCATTCCCATTGGCTTTTCATCATCCAGCTTGCAAAGAGGTACCAGATGGCCCTTCACTCAACAACCGTACACTATGAGGGCAAAACCTTGACTTTTAAATAACAGCTGAGGACTCACTACAACGAAGTGCAACACATCCACATGTGGTAAAATGTTACCAAGAGAGCTGTCATAATGTGCTCAACTATTTTTTATGTATTTAATACATTTCTCTAAATAGCTAACTTACTCACAGCCAATAGGAGCATCATGAGATTTCAGAGCTGTTAGGTGACAAAGACTGAACTATACTCTAAACTCCCTGACTTCCAATTACTCTGCATGATGAGTTCCTGCTTATTCTTCAAATTTTGTTTCATCATTAGACTCTTCAAGAAATCTTTCTAGATGTACTTCTCAGGTTATCCCTTGCTCTCAACTCTATCATAGAATCTAATCCCTTTATACCACTTACCCCAATGTATCATTATATACTTATTGTTTATTTGTTGTCTTTTCTGTACAAGTTTGTAAAGTCCATAATGATAGAGAACATCTTTATTTTATTTACCCATACCCACCAAGCACTAGCCTGGAACAAAGTGAGTCTCAAAAAATATGTTTTGAAGAGTACACTTTCATGTTGCATCATGCCAGATGACATGCCTTAAGACAATAAGAAGGTAGATTACACGTCTAATATATTTGTAGTCTGGCTGCTCGAGAAATCAATAATCTATGTACATCTATTCACATCATGATAGTTACGTGATTTTCAAGACTTGTTTATATGAAGGCCTCGAGGAAGTCTTAAGAGAAAGAGAGACAAAAGAACTTTGAAACTTGCAATCAAGCTCAGCAAAATACTTCCTAAGTTTTCAAATTTTCAGTTACTAAATTCATCCTGTGGTAGAAGACAGTTAGGCTGCCTAAGCTTTTTCCACAAAATGTGCAAAGTTGGGGTGATGAACAAATATATCTAGATGTATCTATACTGAAACAATTGAATGGTATTTGACACAACCTGGGAGAAACTCTCTCATATTCATAATAGCATTCTCCAAGAAACTCAAAGCACAGAACAGTATTTAGGAATTCCAAAACAAAACTGATTTGATTCAAGGGATGAGATCTGGTAGAGTAACTGAAAAAATACAGATGGAGCTCATAACATTTAACAAGAGGAAGTGAGCAAAAATCATCCCCAAGAAAAAGAAATGTAAGAAGGCAAAGTGTTTTTTTGAGGAGGCCTTACAAGTAGCTGAGAAAAGAAGAGAAGCAAATGGCAAAGGAGAAAAGGAAAGATATATCTATCTGAATGCAGAGTTCCAAAGAGAGCAAGGAGAGATAAGAAAGCCTTCTTAAGTGAACAATGCAAAGAACTACAGGAAAATAATAGAATGGGAAAGACTAGAGATCCTTTCAAGAAAATTGGAAATACCAAAGGGACATTTCTTGCAAAGATAGGCACACTAAAGGACAGAAACCACAAGACCCTAACAGAAGCAGAAGAGATTCAGAAGATGTGGCAAGATACATAGAAGAACTCTACCAAAAAAAAAAAAAGTCTTAATGACACAGATAATCACCATGATGTGGTCACCCACCCAGAGCCAGACATCCTGGAGTGTGAAGTCAGGTGGGCCTTAGAAAGCAACACTATGAATAAAGCTAGTGGAGGTGATGGAATTCCAGCTGAGCTATTTAAAACCCTAAAAGATGTTGCTATTACAGTGCTACACTCAATATGCCAGCAAATTTGAAAAACTCAGCAGTGGCCACAGGACAGGAAAAGGGTGAGTTTTCATTCCAATCCCCAAAAAAGACAATGCCAAAGAATATTCAAATTATCATACACTTACACTCATTTCACATGCTAGCAAGGTTATGCACAAAATTCTTCAAGTTAAGATTCAGCAGCACATGAACCAAGAACTCCCAGGTATGCAACCTGGATTTAGAAAAGGCAGAGGAGCCAGAGATCAAATTGCCAACAGTTTCTGGATCACAGAAAAAGCAAGGGGATAACAAAAAACATCTACTTCTTCTTCATTGACTGTGCTAAAGCCTTTGACTGTGTGGATTACAACAAATTGTGGAAATTTTTTAAAGAGATGGGGATACCAGAACAATATTACCTGTCTCCTGAGAAACCTGCAGGCAAAACAAGAAGCAATAGTTAGAACAGGACATGGAACAGCAGACTGGTTCAAAATTGGGAAAGGAGTGAGTCAAGGTATATTATTCACCCTGCTTAATTAACTTCTATGCAGAATACATCACGTGAAATTCTGGGCTGGATAAATCACAAGTTGAAATAAGACTGCCTTAAGAAATATCAACAATCACAGATACGCAGATGATACCCACTGAATGGCAGAAAGCAAAGAGGAAATAAAGGGCCACTTGATGAATATTAAAGAGGAGAGTGAAAATCCTAGCTTAAAATTCAACATTCAAAAACTTTAAGATCATGGCATCTGGCCCCATCACTTCATGACAAATAGACAACAGTGACAGGTTTTATTTATGTGGGCTCCAAAATCACTGCAGATGGTAGCTGCAGCAACATAATTAAAAGATGATTGTTTCTTGGAAGAAAAGCTATGGCAAACCTAGACAGTGTTTTTTTGTTTTTTTTTTTTGTTTGTTTGTTTTGTTTTTTTTTAACTTTACAATATTGTATTAGTTTTGCCAAATATCAAAATGAGTCCGCCATAGGTATACCCACGTTCCCCATCCTGAACCCTCCTCCCTCCTCCCTCCCCTACCCTCCCTCTGGGTTGTCCCAGTGCACCAGCCCCAAGCATCCAGTACCGTGCATCGAACCTGGACTGGCGACTCGTTTCATACATGATATACATGTTTCAATGCTATTCTCCCAAATCTCCCCACCCTCTCCCTCTCCCACAGAGTCCATAAGACTGATCTATACATCGCTGTCTCTTTTGCTGTCTCGTACACAGGGTTATTGTTACCATCTTTCTAAATTCCATATATATGCATTAGTATACTGTATCGGTGTTTTTCTTTCTGGCTTACTTCAGCCTATATAATAGGTTCCAGTTTCATCCATCTCATTAGAACTGATTCAAATGTATTCTTTTTAATGGCTGAGTAATACTCCATTGTGTATATGTACCACAGCTTGCTTATCCATTCATCTGCTGATGGGCATCTAGGTTGCTTCCATGTCCTGGCTATTATAAACAGTGCTGCGATGAACATTGGGGTACACGTGTCTCTTTCCCTTCTGGTTTCCTCAGTGTGTATGCCCAGCAGTGGGATTGCTGGATCATAAGGCAGTTCTATTTCCAGTTTTTTAAGGAATCTCCACACTGTTCTCCATAGTGGCTGTACTAGTTTGCATTCCCACCAACAGAGTAAGAGAGTTCCCTTTTCTCCACACCCTCTCCAGCACTTATTGCTTGTAGACTTATGGATTGCAGCCATTCTGACTGGCGTGAAATGGTACCTCATAGTGGTTTTGATTTGCATTTCTCCGATAATGAGTGATGTTGAGCATCTTTTCATGTGTTTGTTAGCCATCTGTATGTCTTCTTTGGAGAAATGTCTATTTAGTTCTTTGGCCCATTTTTTGATTGGGTCATTTATTTTTCTGGAGTTGAGCTGTAGGAGTTGCTGGTATATTTTTGAGATTAGTTGTTTGTCCGTTGCTTCATTTGCTATTATTTTCTCCCATTCTGAAGGCTGCCTTTTCACCTTGCTAATAGTTTCCTTTGATGTGCAGAAGCTTTTAAGTTTAATTAGGTCCCATTTGTTTATTTTTGCTTTTATTTCCAATATTCTGGGAGGTGGGTCATAGAGAATCCTGCTGTGATGTGTGTTTTAAGATGCGGAAACATCACCTTGATGACAAAGATCCATCTAGTCAAAGCTATGGCTTTTCCAGTAGTCATATACAGATGTAGAGTTGGACCATAAAGAAGGCTGAGAGCCAAAGAACTAGTGCTTTCAAATTGTGGTGCTGGAGAAGACTGTTGAGAGTCCATTGGACAGCAAGGAGATCAAACTGGTCAATCCTAAAGAAAATGAATTCTGAATATTCATTGGAAGGACTGATGCTGAAACTTAAACTCCAGTACTTTGGCCAGCTGATGTGAAGAGCTGACTCATTGGAAAAAACCCTGATTCTAGGAAAGACTGAGGGCAGAAAGAGAAGGGGATAACAGAGGATAAGATGGTTGGATAGCATCACTGACTTAGTGGACATGAGTTTGAGCAAACTGAGGGGGATAGTGAAGGTCAGGGAAGCCTTGGATGTTGCAGCTCATGGGATTGCAAAGATTCAGATATGACTTAGCAACAGAAAAACAACAACAACAACAACAAAAAAAAACTGACACCATAAGGAAATATCTCATCTAAGTCTTTATAAGTACTCAGAGAAACAGAAGGGAATCAAAATAATCTTTAGTAACAATGTCAGTTTTCAATGACAAATCCAAGGTCACTTTACCAGTGTGAACTACAGGGACAGAAGAATCTGGGGATTATGGTCACTGAAACTGGAGAGCAGCATGTTGTTGACAAAAGACAAAGGAGGTATTTGGGGACTCAGTTGTTCCTCCTGGTGGAGACCCAGGACAGAGCCTATGTACTTTCCAAGAGTATTGCTACCTATGTTGTTTGATTATACACCCAAATGGCTGCATCCTGGAGAACAAATATAAAGATATGCCATTAGAGAAATGAATGAACAAGAAAAGAAGTGAACTATTTGTTCACTCAATTACATGGGCAGATGTTTCTCAGGTGGTGCTAATGTTAAAGAATCTGTCTGATAATGCAAGAGGCATGAGAGATGCAGGTTTCATTCCTGGGTTCAGAAGATCCCCTGGAGGAGAAAATTGCAATCCAGTCTAGTATTCTAGAACCAATTAATCTAGTATGTGAATAAGGAACTTCCAGATGTCCAAGCTGGGTTTAGAAAAGGAAGAAAAACTAGAGATCAAATTGCCAACATTTATTGGATTATACAGAAAGCACAAACTACTGCACAATTGCACTCATCTCACATGCTAGCAAAGTAATGCTCAAAATTCTCCAAGCCAGGCTTCAGCAGTATCTGAACTGTGAACTTCCAGATGTCCAAGCTGGATTTAGAAAAGGCAGAGGAAGCAGAGATCAAATTGCCAATATTTGTGGATCATCAAAAAGACAAGAAAGTTCCAGAAAAAATCTAATTTTGCTTTACCGACTACCCCAAAGTCTTTGACTGTGTGATCATAACAAATTGTGGAAAATTCTTAAAGAGATAAGAGTACCAGACCACCTTACCTGCCTCCTGAGAAATCGGTATGCAGGTCAAGAAGCAACAGTTAGAACTGGACATGGAACAACAGACTGGTTTCAAATCATGAAAGGACTACATCAAGGCTGTATATTGTCACCCTGCTTATTTAACTTATATGCAGAGTAGTACATCATGCAATATGCTAGGCTGGATGAAGCACAGCTAGAAGCAAAATTCCAGGGAGAAATATCAATTACTTCAGATATGCAGATGACTCCACCCTAATGGCAGAAAGCGAAGAACTGAAAAGCCTTTTGATGAAAATGAAAGAGGAGAGTGAAAAAGTTGGATTAAAACTCAACATTCAGAAAACTAAGATCATGGCATCCAGTCCCATCACTTCATGGCAAATAATGGGAAAACAATGGAAACAGTGAGGGACCTTAACTTGGGGACTCCAAAATCACTGCAGATGGTGACTGCAGCCATGAAATTCAAAGAGGCTTGCTCCTTGGAAGAAAAGCTATGACCAACCTAGACAGCATATTAAAGTGCAGAGATGTTACTTTGCCAATAAATGTCTGTTTAGTCAAAGCTATGGTTTTTCCACTTGTCATCTATGAATGTGAGAGTTGGACAATAAAGAAAGTTGAAGGCCAAAGAATTGATGCTTTTGAACTGTGGTGTTGAAGAAGACTCTTGAGAAACCCTCGTACTGAAGGGAGATCAAACCAATCCATCCTAAAGGAAATCAGTCCTGAATATTCACTGGAAGGACTAATGCTGAAGCTGAAACTCCAATATTTTGGTAATCTGATACTAAGAACTGGCTCATTTGAAAAGATGTTGGTGCTGGGAAAGATTGAAGGTGGGAGGAGAAGGGGACAACAGAGAATGAGATGGTTGGACGGCATCAACGACTTGATGGACGTGAGTTTGAGTAAGCTCTGGGAGTTGATGATGGACAGAGAAGCCTGGTTTGCTACAGTCCATGGAGTCACAAAGAGTCGAACACGACTGAGCGACCAAACTGAACTGAGAGAAAGCAAGGAAATTTCAGGAAAAAAAAAAAACATGTATCTCTGTTTCATTGACTACGCTAAAGCCTTTGACAGTGTGAAAGTGAAAGTCACTAAGTTGTGTCCAACTCGTGCAACCCCATGGAAGTCTCCAAGCCAAAATACTGGAGTGGGTAGCCACTGCCTTCTCTAGGGGACCTTCCCAAGCCAGAGATTGAAGCCAAGTCTTCCACGTTGCAGGCAGATTCTTTAGCAGCTAAGCCACCAGGGAAGCCCAAGAATACTGGAGTGGGTAGCTTATCCTTTCTCCAGTGTATCATCCTGACAGGGAATCTAACCAGGGTCTCCATCGAGGTAGACTCTTTACTAGCTGAGCTACCAGTGTGGATAATGGCAAAATGTCAAAAGCTCTTAGAGAGATGGGAATACCAGACAATCTTATCTGTCTCCTGAAAAATATGTATGTGGATCAAGAAGCAAGAGTTATAACCCTGTATGGAACAACTGATTGTTTCAAGATTGAGAAAGGAGCACAACAGGGCTGTCTGCTGTCATCATTTGTTTAACCTACACACTGAGCATATCATGAGAAATGCCAGGTTGGATGTGATACAAGTTGGAATCAAGACAGGTAGGAGAAACATCAGTGACCTCAAATATGCAGATGATGCCACTCTAATGGCAGAAAGCAAAGAGGAACTAAAGAGCCTCTTGATGAGGGAGAGTGAAGGATGAGAGTGAAGTAGCCAACTTAAGAGTAAATATTAAAAACAAAAACAAACAAACAAAAAAAACTAAGATCATGGCATCCATCCCCATTACTTCATTCCAAATAGAAGGGGAAAAGTGGAGGTAGTGACAGATGTCCTCTTCTTAAGCTCCAAAATCACGGCAGATGGTGACTGAAGCCATGAAATCAGAAGATGATGGCTTCTTGGCAGGAAATTGATGACAAAACTAGACAGTGTGTTGAAAAGCAGAGACATTACTGTGCTGACAAAGGTCTGTATAGTTAAAGTTATGGTCTTCCCAGTGGTCATGGACGATTGTGAGAGCTGGACCATAAAGAAGGCAGAATGCCAAAAAATGTATGCCTTTAAACTGTGCTGCTGGAGAAGACTCCTGAAAGTCCACTGGACTGCAAGGAGATCAAACCAGTCAATCTTAAGGGAGATCAACCCTGAATATTCACTGGAAGGACTGATGCTGAAGCTGAAGCTCCAGTATTTTGGTCATCTGATATGAACAGATGACCCATTGGAAAAGTCTCTGATGCTGGGAAAGATTGTAGGCAGAAAGAGAAGAGGGCATCAGAGGATGAGAAGGCTGGATGGCATCACTGATGCCATGAACATGAACTTGGGCAGACTCCAGGAGATGGTGAGGGACAGGGAGCCCTGGTATGCTGCAGTCCATGGAATCACAAAGAGTCAGACATGACTGGGTGATTGAACAACAATAACAACTAGTATTCTTGACAGGAATATCCCATGGACAGAGGAACCTAGCAGGACAAGGTCCGTGATGTCCCAAGAGTAGAATAGGACTGAGCATTCTGTCTGCACCAGGACACGCAAATGGTATACAGATGAGAGAAAGGCTATCCAGAAAAGGATGTGATATAAATATTTGTTCTTCTGCATTTCTTCATGTAGTGAGTCAGCCAAGTATAAATTTAACTTTCCTTTCTTTTAATGATTGTCCCTGGGAATTCCTCATTCCACAAAACACCAACTTCATTGAATTATAGTAATACCCATGTTTTCACTGATGTAGCTTTCTTTATTTCCATTTTCCTTTTATTAACTAAAAGACATGGCTCTCAACTCTGAAAATACCAACTTTCACTGTGGTCTCCCCAAGACTGCTTTCTGCAGAGTGCATCAATTTGTTTACATTTATCAGATAAGATCAGATCAGTCGCTCAGTCGTGTCTGACTCTTTGCGACACCATGAACCGCAGCACACCAGGCCTCCCTGTCCATCACCAATTCCCGGAGTTCATACAGACCCATGTCCATAGAGTCAGTGATGCCATCCAGCGATCTCATCCTCTGTCGTCCCCTTCTCCTGCCCCCAATCCCTCCCAGCATCAGACTCTTTTCCAGTGAGTCAACTCTTCGCATGAGGTGGCCAAAGTACTGGAGTTTCAGCTTTAGCATCATTCCCTCCAAAGAAATCCCAGGGCCGATCTCCTTCAGAATGGACTGGTTGGATCTCCTTGCAGTCCAAGGGACTCTCAAGAGTCTTCTCCAACTCCACAGTTCAAAAGCATCAATTCTTCGGCGCTCAGCTTTCTTCACAGTCCAACTCTCACATCCATACATGACCACAGGAAAAACCATAGCCTTGACTAGACGAACCTTTGTTGGCAAAGTAATGTCTCTGCTTTTGAATATGCTATCTAGGTTGGTCATAACTTTCCTTCCAAGGAGTAAGTGTCTTTTAATTTCATGGCTGCAGTCACCATCTGCAGTGATTTTGGAGCCCCAAAAAATAAAGTCTGACACTGTTTCCACTGTTTCTCCATCTATTTCCCATGAAGTGATGGGACCGGACGCCATGATCTTCGTTTTCTGAATGTTGAGCTTTAAGCCAACTTTTTCACTCTCCACTTTCACTTTCATCAAGAGGCTTTTGAGTTCCTCTTCACTTTCTGCCATAAGGGTGGTGTCATCTACATATCTGAGGTAATTGAGATTTCTCCCGGCAATCTTGATTCCAGTTTGTGTTTCTTCCAGCCCAGCGTTTCTCATGATGTACTCTGCATATAAGTTAAATAAACAGGGTGACAATATACAGCCTTGACGAACTCCTTTTCCTATTTGGAAGCAGTCTGTTGTTCCATGTCCAGTTCTAACTGTTGCCTCCTGACCTGCATACAAATTTCTCAAGAGGCAGATCAAGTGGTCTGGTATTCCCATCTCTTTCAGAATTTTCCACAATTTATTGTGATCCACACAGTCAAAGGCTTTGGCATAGTCAATAGAGCAGAAATAGATGTTTTTCTGGAACTCTCTTGCTTTTTCTATGATCCAGCAGATGTTGGCAATTTGATCTCTGGTTCCTCTGCCTTTTCTAAAACCAGCTTGTACAAGGTTTGCATTTATAAGACCTAATAAATATTTTTCAATTACTTTCTACTATACAACATACCATAAGGAAAGAGCATGGTATTAAAATCATTCATTGTGGCTTAATTTTACCTCAGCAGCAGGACTATGGTTTTCATCAACATATTTTGGCCCCAGAATAATTGTGTAATCAACCAGTAGTGTCAGGTAGGCAATAATCAGAGAATAACCAAATGACACTCTCCTCCTCTTTCTTCCCTCTTCCATATGAAATAGCACATTTATTCCACTCTACTCAAACAGGAGTGAAAGCCAGGTTTTAAACTGAAATTGTTACTTGACTCTCCACTATCTCTACCATTTAATGGGCATCAGTGAAGTGAATGGAGAAGGCAATGGCACACCGCTCCAGTACTCTTGCTTGGAAAATCCCATGGATGGAGGAGCCTGGTAGGTTGCAGTCCAAGGGGTCGCTAGGAGTCGGACATGACTGAGCTTTTGACTTCACTTTCACTTTTCACTTTCATGCATTGGAGAAGGAAATGGCAACCCACTCCAGTGTTCTTGCCTGGAGAATCCCAGGGACGGGGGAGCCTGGTGGGCTGCCATCTATGGGGTCGCACAGAGTCGGACACGACTGAAGCGACTGAGCAGCAGCAGCAGCAGCAGTGGAGTGAATAATCTTAAAAAAAAAAATGCCTTGTTTCAAATCAATCATTTTTCTTGAGTAATACAATAAATACCTTTTCCCCTGAAAAGAATTATCTCTCTTAATTGTGTCTTCTTGGCCCCCAAGTAGGCATTACGAGAAAGGAGATATTTTTAGCATGTGAAGCATTTTCTTGTGTAAGCACTCTGTGAGGACGTCATTATGACTTCCATTTTATACAGAAGGGAATTCAGACAGCAGAGCATTGTGAGAAAAGTCTCAAGGTTAAGAGTTAGAAGAAACAGAGTTCAGGTTCTGTGTCATCACATACTTACTGAAACGGGTGGATATATATTGGGCTAATTTAGCTATACTGAATTGTTTCCCAAAATTGCTTTTGCTGCACAGTTCTAAGTTAGCATGGGTCAAAAGAGACATTTTGGGTGGGATATGGAAGATGGAAGTGAAGTAGCAGCCAATTTCTTTTATGTGGACAAGGTTAGTGCAAGGTCTGAGGCACTAGTTGTAGATCAAACACTTGCATGCTTATTGCTAGCTTGAGTTGTTTGTATGACACAGTAGCCAGACATGAAGCAATTTTAGTTCATGCTGGACACTGTATGTGTGCTTAGCTCCTTGAAGTAGAATGTCAACTTTCCTTACAGATAATTCCATCATCAAAATTGAAAGCTTCATGGTCATGAGAGACTAATATGGGTTCAGGTTATCCTCATGTGTCCTAGCTCACCCATTTCATCTTTGCTTTCCCCTCTTCCTACTCATTTTTTCTTCTCCACTCTTTTAAATGTGGACTTCAGGCTCCAGTGCTAGACACAGTAGCAGCAGCCTCACATAGACTGTTTGACCAGCACTCACATTGCATAATGTCCAATCCCTCTAACAATCCCTTCTTTTCTACAGCTCCTATTTGGTCTGTTTCTTTGATCAAATTCTGACCCATACACTGAACGATTCCAGGAAATCACTTCCTTTCTTCAGATCACTGTTTCTTAATCAGTAAATATTCCTTTCTGGCTCTATGGTGAAAGTGAAGAGTAACTTAGAATTGTGCTGAGGCTCACTTTTTGTTCACAGACATCACAAAATAGGTAATTTATATATGGATAATCACAAACTAAATTCAAAGATGGTGTTGTTGTGAAGATAAGAGTCATTATTAGGATTAGGTCTTGAGATGTGTAAAATATTCCAAGGGAGTCCTCATGCCCTGAGCCACCTGTGTGAAGAAGTGTGTGATGACAATGAAGCTTAACAGCAAGATTTGTGGTTGTTGAATGTCCTCATTTCATGTAGGTCCAGTGAAAGCATTAAATCCACACATGTGTCCAAAACTTCTTCTCTTTCAAGTATGTTTAAAACTAGTCTCCCATTTGTCAAAATGTCTGCTATGCTTCTACTGCTGCCAAATCACTTCAGTCATGTCGACTCTGTGCAACCCCACAGATGGCAGCGCACCAGGCTCCCCTGTTCCTGGGATTCTCCAGGCAAGAACGCTGGAGTGGGTTGCCATTTCCTTCTCCAATGCATGAAAGTGAAAAGTGAAAGTGAAGTCACTCAGTTGTACCTGACTCTTCACAACTCCATGGACTGCAGCCTACCAGGCTCCTCTGTCCATGGGATTTTCCAGGCAAGAGTACTGGAGTGGGGTGCCATGGCCTTCTCCAATGCCTGCTATAGGGTTACCATAATAAATACATTTATAATAGATATGGAGACCTTGGGTGAAGCTAGGTACATAATAGTGAATAAATGGTAATTATTATTTCTTAAATTTGTATGTTTTTTTTTTTTTTTTTTTGCTAGATCTCTTAACTGGATCCTCAAGGTAGTCCTGAAATGCTACTATCACCTACTTTATTAACAGAAAATAAGTATTAAGTATATAAATGACTGATCAAGGATATGGCTTGATCATATGGCTTGATCAAGTGCTCAAAGGAGCAACAGCAAGTGACAGAACAAGGAGCAATAACCTGATCCACAAGTAATAATGATAAAGTTGACATTTATGTAGCATACATGATGTATCAGACACTGCCTACACATATTAGATTATTTAATCCTCATCAAGAAACACATAAACAAACAAAACCTATAAAGGTAATAATTTTTGTTCCTTGTTAACAGATTAAGAAACTGAAATTTAAAGATTAAGAGATGCTAAATTATATACTTTATAAACTAAATCTAAACAGTAGATGTCCAAAGGGCTAAGAGTTGGGTGAGGACAATTTACCCAGCTTCAATGTGTTAATAGTGTATCTATGTACTTCTTGTTGTTTTTTAGTCACTAATTGTGTCCAACATTTTTGCAACCCCATGGACTGTGGCCTGCGAGGCTCTTCTGTCCATGAGATTTTCCAGGCAAGAATACTGGAGTAGGTTGCCATTTTCTTCTCCAGGGGATCTTCCTGACCCAAGGATAGTACCTGTCTCATAATATTGTTCTATACCATATCTAACATGTACTGAGAACTCCTTTTTTGTTAGCGATCTCATATAGTAGTCCATGTTCAGTCTAAGTGCTAGTGGTTCTTTTATTGTTTATACCAGGAATTAGGAATCTATGTCATTTTGCCCTAATCCAGTCTGAGGCCTGCTTCTGTGTGACTCATAAAAATGATTTGTATGGTTTAAAAGCTTTGCAATCTCCCCAGTGACTCAGTGGTAAAGAATCTGCCTGCAATGCAGGAGACACGGGTTTGATCCCTGGGTTGGGAAGATCTCCTGGAGAAGGAAATGGCAACCCACTCCAGTATTCTTGCCTGGATAATTCCATGGACAGAGGAGCTTGGTGGGCTCCATGCAGTCACAAAGAGTCAGGCACGACTGAGTGACTAATGCACACAAAGCCTTGCAGAAATATGTAAAGATGAATATGCAACAAAGACCTATATGCCTCACAAATCCTAAAATATTTACTATCCAATTCTGTACAGAAAAGTTTGCCAAAAGATTGTTTGTTTTCTTTTTTTAAGAGGTTTTTTTTTTTTTTTGGATACTAGTTATTTTTAATATAATTTATTTATTTATGGCTGTGCTGGGTCTTTGCTGTTGGATCAGCTTTTCTCTGGCTGAGGCAGGTGGAACTAGGACTACTCTTTGGTTGCAGTGTTCAGGCTTCTCATTGCACTGGCTTCTCTTGTTGTGGAGCACAGGCTCTAGGGCATGTGGGCTTCAGTAGTTTTGGTGTGAGGTCTCAGTAGTTGTGGCTCCCAGGATCTAGAGCACAGGTTCAACAGTTGTGGTGTACTGGGCCTAGTAGCTCCGTGACATGTGGCATCATCCTGGATCAAGGATCAAACTTGTTTCTCCTGCATCAGCAGGAGCCACCAGGGAACCCTAATCTGTGGTCTTATGTTTTTTTCTTTTTTTAAATTAATTTATTTTAATTGGAGGATAAGTACCTTAAAATATTTTGATGATTTTTGCCATATATCAACAAATGCTGCTTCTCTGATCTTGAAATAAAGAAGTGAATGAACCAGAAAGGCTACATTGATATACTTTAGAAAGACAGATCTTTGGCCTAAAGAATCAGTAGATACTGACAGAGAGAAAGAAAGAGCTTGAACAAGGTAGTAGAAAGCTCTGGTGTTTTTCAGTGAAATGAATAAAAATGAATGAGAAACTAGATGTTTTATCTTCTTAACTGCTGTCCCACCTTGCTGTAAGTGATTAGAGAATAAATAACTGTAAAGGAGTCCTTATATAGAGGTCTTTATAGGGACATTCTACCAATAATGCTCTAAATCTAGAAATAAATAATGAGCATGAAATATATCTAAGTTCATTTATTGGTGATTTTCCATGGAATAATTGTATTTGATTCTCAATATCCAGTTATGGAGGAAAGAATCAAGTTCTCCATTTTAGAAATTAGGAAACAAAAATAAAAGGAAACTAACATACATTAAAAATTCTGATGTGTCATGCACTCTATAGACACTTTCACGTTTTCTCATATGAGTACCACAACAACTCTATATGTGTTATCGTCATGTCTTTAGTTATCATTATTGTTGTTAACTAACATACGAGAAAGCTGAGGCTGAGAAGATTAGGTAAGGTTTTACAAGGAGCAGGCTTTAAAGGTGGAATTTGAACTCCAAGTCTGGCTAGAACCTTAGTGTCTTACCATTATATAACATTTTTTCCCCTATGTACAAAATAAGCAGATGAGATAGAATTACACTAATTTCAAAAAATACCAAGATGCTTCCACTATTCTCTTCAGGTTACATCTAGACCATTCAACACACTGATCTCTTCTTGATCCCTAAATATACTCTTTTTAATCTACAGATAGTGGCACAGGCCACTCTTCTTGCAGGGATATGACTAACTGCTCTTTACATCTTTCAAGGTTCAATTTGAACATCATCTCCTCCTGGAAGTCTTTTCGGTTCAGTTCAGTTCAGTTGTTCCATCATGTCCGACTCATTGTGACCCCATGAATCACAGCATGCCAGGCCTCCTTGTCCATTACCAACTCCCAGAGTTCACTCAGACTCACGTCCATCGAGTCAGTGATGCCATCCAGCCATCTCATCCTCTGTCGTCTCCTTCTCCTCTGTCTCCAATCCCTCTCAGCATCAGAGTCTTTTCCAATGAGTCAAATCTTCGCATGAGGTGGCCAAAGAACTGGAGTTTCAGCTTTAGCATCATTCCTTCCAAAGAAATCCCAGGGCCGATCTCCTTCAGAATGGAATGGTTGGATCTCTTTGCAGTCCAAGGGACTCTCAAGAGTCTTCAACACCACAGTTCAAAAGCATCAATTCTTCGGTGCTCAGCTTTCTTCACAGTCCAATTCTCACATCCATAAATGACCACTGGAAAAACCATAGACTTGAATAGATGGACCTTTGTTGGCAAAGTGATGTCTCTGCTTTTCAATATGCTATCTAGGTTGGTCATAACTTTTCTTCCAAGGAGTAAGTGTCTTTTAATTTCATGGCTGCAATCACCATCTGTAATGATTTTGGAGCCCAGAAAAATAAAGTCTGACACTGTTTCCACTGTTTCCCCATCTATTTCCCATGAAGTGACGGGACCAGATGCCATGATCTTCGTTTTCTGAATGTTCAGTTTTAAGCCAACTTTTTCACTCTCCCCTTTCACTTTCATCAAGAGGCTTTTTAGTTCCTCTTCACTTTCTGCCATAAGGGTGGTGTCATCTGCATATCTGAGGTTATTGAGATTTCTCCCGGCAATCTTGATTCCAGCTTGTGCTTCTTCCAGCCCAGCGTTTCTCATGATGTACTCTGCATAGAAGTTAAATAAACAGGGTGACAATATACAGCCTTGACGTACTCCTTTTCCTATTTGGAACCAGTCTGTTGTTCCATGTCCAGTTCTACCTGTTGCTTCCTGACCTACATACACATTTCTCAGAGGCAGGTCATGTGGTCTGGTATTCCCATCCCTTTCAGAATTTTCCACAGTTTATTGTGATGAACACAGTCAAAGGCTTTGGCATAGTCAATAAAGCAGAAATAGATGTCTTTCTGGAACTCTCTTTCTTTTTCCATGATCCAGCAGATGTTGGCAATTTGGTCTCTGGTTCCTCTGCCTTTTCTAAAACCAGCTTGAACATCTGGAAGTTCACAGTTCACGTATTGCTGAAGCCTGGCTTGGAGAATTTTGAGCATTAGTTTTACTAGAGTGTGAGATGAGTGCAATTGTGTGGCAGTTTGAGCATTCTTTAGCATTGCCTTTCTTTGGGATTGGAATGAAAACTGACCTTTTCCAGTCCTGTGGCCACTGCTGAGTTTTCCAAATTTGCTGGCATACTGAGTGCAGCAAAGTCTTTTATCATCACTTTTTGTACTGTGGCAAACATTTCAACTCCTCAAGGATGCTCTCCAGTTTACACATCTATTCCATGGTACCTTGTCCTTGTTATAATCAAGCACAAACCAGACTTACAATAGTTAACTTAGATATTTATTTCTCTCTCTTTACTGTCACTTTCAGGAAGGCAGAGGTTGCATCATGTTCATTCTTTTTCTCCAAGCTCTAGCATAATCCCTCATCTATAAGGAGAGAGTTGTTACCTATTAAAGGAATGAGTAGATGAAACATTTTGTTTTCTGTTTAATAATTTTTAAGTTACAGTTTTATTT
Source organism: Bos mutus (assembly GCF_027580195.1). Taxonomy (NCBI): domain Eukaryota; kingdom Metazoa; phylum Chordata; class Mammalia; order Artiodactyla; family Bovidae; genus Bos; species Bos mutus. Next base: position 60,671,433 of record NC_091635.1, on the reverse strand, counting down.
TTTTTAAGTTACAGTTTTAGATTGCAGTTGATGGAAACACACATGAATGCTTATTAATATTCTAATTATATTGAGGTATAAGCTTAAGAGAAGGATACGGGACTTTGCAACTCTTGTAGAAAATAAAATGCCCAGAGTTTGCTCATTAGGGAAATAGTTACATTTAGATGCTATGACTTTATTTAAGTAAAAGGTAGAGAAAGAGACCTCACAACTGCCCTGCTTAATTTGATCAAATTTGGACTCTGTATGTTGGCACAGAGATAATCAGATTACCATCCATTCTCTCTTCATGTGCAAGGAAATGTATTCCTAAGGGAATAAACTCTTCCCTCAAAATATTCAGAGAAGTTACTTATAGAAAAAAACAACACAACACATAAATAAGTTACCTGTCTCTTACCAGGACAACCACTGAAAATAACATGCACATCCCAAAGGGCTGTTTCCCAGTTATATTAATGAAAGGTTGTTTCTGAATCACGCAAAGACACCGGGATTCTTGGCCCCCGGAGGTGAAGAAGTCAATCCGGGGACAGAGATGAGGTTTGATCACTCAGAGCTCTGTGTAATAAAGTTTTACTAAAGTATACAGGAGATAGAGAAAGCTTCTGACATAGGCATCAGAAGGGGGCAGAAAGAGTACCCCCCTGCTAATCTTAAGCTGGATATTATATAGTCACTAGCAGTCTGTTAATAAAAGAAAGGAATGTCTTAAAACTCAGAATGGCATCAGGCCCCTCACCCATAATATGCATTTTGGGATAATCTTGGCACCAAATTGCTCATCCTGGGCCATAAAATGATTAAGTTGAATCTTGTAGAAGGGCAGATCACCATACAAATATGGTGATCTTTCCTTTACACAGATTAGGGGAACAATATCTGAGTATAACATACTGGCTTGTCAAGTAGGTTCTGAGCCAAGAGGAGGAACCAACTTGAAGACAGAGTTTGGGGTAAATGCATAATACATTAGCATAGCTTAAGACAAACATTTCCATAAGAAAAAGGCATTGGTTATCTCAAGGTTTGAGAATAGTTAACTTCAGGTGAAACCATGTGTCATTATGGCAACACAGTATTTTAAGAGACACCTCCTTTTAAATTTGTATAGAGAAGGAAAAAAATATGGCTAGTTTGTTTCCTCTTCTGCTTAAGAGAGATAAAAATGTCTGATACTTGCAGGCTATTTCCTCTGTTTGGAGACCCCTGGCCTTCCTGCTGTTACCCTCTCATTAATAAATCAAAATATCCACTGGTGATGATTTATTTGTGGATCTTCATGCCGAAAACTCATTTATCATGTGCAATTCAATTTGCCCATCTCTATAGATCATAAAAATTCACTGTATTATGCTTCTTATGGTATAATTTAACATCTCATTTTTCAGCACCAGAATAAATCCCCATGATTAGTATATAATTTTCCTATGTTATTCCTTAGCAGTCAATTGCAAATGATGTATTTGTATACATTCACATGTTACAAGAGTTAATGAAACAAATTTCTCACACCATAATTTCTTCAATCAAGAGAATCAGATTCAGAAAAACAAAACTGCCCAGTTAATAAGAACTGTACATTTCCAGAATAAGTGCAATATCTTGCTAATTCCACTAAAATTGTGATTTATATCCAATAACATGGGAAAGAAATGTATGTTTTTGTCTTAGAAATCGACAGTAGAGATTTTTGGGTATAATCATTCTGGGCCTTAGACATTAACAAGAGAGTTGATGCTACTGAAATAAGTGACATCAAGAGCTCTGTTTCACTGGTTTGGAGCAACTGTCTAAGCCATTTCATGGATTCTTTCTTTATCAGACTTTCATGATCCAGAGTATCTGTGTTGGGGGCTAGTGGGCATTTGACCAGCAATGTTGATGTAATATAAGATTTCGAAGAACATTTTTTATATCCTCACAAATTAATGATTTCAGAAAATTTTCTCTAAAATATATTGGTTGCTTGGCTCTATTAACCCATACCAACTAGTCACAAAAGAAACAATCAGGGGCTGGAAAATTGTGGTCCATAAAACAGGTTAACTTTCAACATCTGGATATGAAAGAAGAGTGACAAATGAAAAGATAGGAAAGATGAGGGGAAACTGACTTAAGGGTTCAAGGAGAAAAAAGAATGAAAAAAAACAGTCCAAAAGTATAAAATTTTATCCCAGACAGAGCTTCTATCAGTCTTAGAGGAAATGTCAGATTTCACCTTTCATTACCTGATGTAGACTCTGAAGTAATGAGTTCCAGAGAGAAAAGATGCAGGAGGCACTACTCCCAAATCCCTGATCAACAGGGAAATGATAAGAGATCTTTTTCTTATATCTAGAAGGAAGTAGCACCTAATGTGATTTCTGCCTCTCTTTAAATCCAAAACCCCATGATAGAGATGAAATGATACAGTGATAAACCAGTATGTTTCTATGATGGAAAGGATGAAGTGAAGTCATGATGTACAAGTTATTTTATTCTCTGCCCCCTAGTTCCCAACTAGATTAAAAAAAAACAAAACGGTGGGGGGGGGGGGATGGGGCACACTTGTGCCTAAAATTATGAAATATTGCAATTAAAACATTACAGAAAATATAGAGAATAATATAAAAATGCTACATCACCCCACACCCAGATTTAACAAATGTTAACAATGGTAAGTTTTTCCACAGTTATGGCTTTGTGAGAAAAAAAATGCAGATTCAGTGGAAGATACATTTTCATAATTTTTAAGCCCATGTTTCCTCTATTATACTGGTGAGCTGCTTTATGCTTTATGTCCTTTACAATGCTTGTTCTTGAATGTTTACTACATATATGTGTATCCATACAACAGATCCTACTTACATTTTTTAAAAGCATTCAGTTCAGTTCAGTCACTCAGTTGTGTCCAACTCTTTACAGTTAGTCGTGTCTGACCCCATGAATCGCAGCACGCCAGGCCTCCCTGTCCATCACCAACTCCCAGAGTTCACTCAGACTCAAGTCCATCCAGTCAGTGATGCCATCCAGCCATCTCATCCTCTGTCGTCCCCTTCTCCTCCTGCCCCCAATCCCTCCCAGCATCAGAGTCTTTTCCAATGAGTCAACTCTTCACATGAGGTGGCCAAAGTACTGGAGTTTCAGCTTTAGCATCATTCCTTCCAAAGAAATCCCAGGGCTGATCAAAGCATTACATAAGTGTAAAACTTGTTCATTCTGCAATATGCTTTTTCACACAAGATGGATTTAGATTTATGTGCAGACATGGGCATATCTAGTTCATATAAGTGTAGTAAAGTATTCCTGAAAAGATATATCTTTTCTAAAAATGTCATGGCAATTCTTGTACCCTCTTAGAATTTTGATTAAAATGTTATTGAATTAATTCATCTGGGAAAAATTAACCTCTTTATAATATTACCTCTTGTCATTCATGTACATTGTGATTCTTTCCCTTTCATCCAATTTCTTTTTAATCATATGTTGTTTCTGTCTTTGTTTTTTGTTGTTGTTGTTGGTAAAGGTCTTCCACATGTTATATATGTAGTAATAGGTTCCTTATGGTCATTACTGTGAGTGGTACTATTTTCCCTTATTATATTCTCCATTTTGCTATGGCTGAAGAATAAATACACTTTCAATTTTTGCATATTCATAAGAAAATTTATTAAATACTCTTTAAGAGTTTGGTTATATCACAATAAAATAATTTTTCCCTTCTTCTCTGAACCTTCTATTTTTTTTATTTTTATTTATTTATTTTTTTTTTTGTGTGTGTGGCTGAGACTTCTAGTAATAATTTAAATGTCGGAAGTGGCACGACTATTACTGCAAATATTTTAACATATTATCCAATAATTAAGATATTTGTTATAGGGCCTTGGTAGATGCCTTTCAATAGATTAAGAAAATTTTATTTGATCTCTATTTCAAAAATAATTTTTTCTCACCCACAATATTTGTTAAATGTTAAAATTTTAAAGATTTTTCTTGTTTGTAATGAGAAATCAACTTTTTTTAATTCAATGGAGGTTAGTTTTATTCCTTAGTTTTTGAAGGAATCTCCATATTGTTCTCCATACTGCATATATCAGTCTACAGTCCCACCAACAGTGCAAGAGGGTTCCCTTTACTCTAAATCCTCTCCAGCATTTATTGCTTGTACATTTTTGATGATGGCCATTCTGATCACTGTGAGGTGATACCTCATTGTAGTTTTGATATGCATTTATCTAATAATAAGAGATGTACTAAAGACGACAGAAAATTTGGAAAATACTGCACTCAATGTGCCAGCAAAATTAGAAAAGTCAGCAGTGGCCACAGGACTGGAAAAGGTCAGTACGTGGAAGTAAGTAGTTTGTTTCTAGGATCATGAAAAATGCTCTAGTTCAAGTACTTTGGGTAATTTTAAAAATTACATTGTCAATGACTTACTTTGGCATTAGTTCATTATAGCCGATCATGATAAGGTAGAATAGTTAATCATAACAAAAAGCCAAAATTTTTATTTAGTTATATTAACCAATATATAAAACATGAGGTAATTTATTAAAGCAAATGAGGAAAAAAAATGTCTATTTTGCAAAAGTACATTTAGATTTTTCTGCTTTTCTTCTCCCCCCTTCTCTCTCTCCATCTTCCTTTCTCTTCCCTCTCCTCCCTCTTAGTCATCTTCTTTTCTCCTCCTCTTTCTTTTCCCCACTCCTCTCCCTTCCCAGGTGGCACAATGGTAAAGAATTTTCCTTCCTATGCAAGAGACTCAAGAGACTCAGGTTTGATCCTTGGCTTGGGAGATGTCCTGGAAGAGGAAATGGCACTCATTCCAGTGTTCCTGCCTAAAAAATTCCATGGACAGATGAGCCTAGTGGGCTACAGTCCTTGGGGTCACAAAGAACCAAACATGACTGAGCGTGCACCCACAACCCTCCCCACTCCTCCTCCTAACCATTTGCCCTTCTCCTCCACTATATTTCAAATGTCTATAACATGGGATAGCTGTTTTCACACTTTATAATGGAAAGGTAGTAAAATGCATGTCCTACTACAAGGACTACGCATATTGTAAGTGACATGACCCAACAAAATCTACAAGGGATCAGAATACAGAAAAAGGAATAGATTTGTAGGGAAGGCAGTCTTCAAGGGAGCAGAGACCAGAAGCACATGCTAATAGAGAAATGACTTAGCAGTAATGGAAGAGCAAAGTGGAAATTCAAAAAGTAGTCAGCATCATTTTCCCAGTAACTAGCCCCAAGGGTACAGCTGTGAACACAGCTTCAGTGTCGTCCATGGCCAAAAACACACAAATGCCTGTGAGGACTGACAAGACTGAAAGCAAGCTCACAGCCAGGAAGAGCGATGGGGCTACATTAGGGAGAATGTACCTGGGGTTATGAAGAAGCCTGGCCAGAAAGACCCTCCACCTCTCTGTTTCAATATGCCATGAATTAAGTTAGTAACAGTAGTGTGACATTTATTAAAACACAATGCTAATCAATTTATTATAATTTATCTTGTAATTCTTATAAATTCTTATAATTCTGTAATAATTATTATTTTAAATTTATAGATGAGAAAATGGAAGACACAGAGGAACTTACCCTGATTCTCTCAAAATCCTAAATTCTCATAATAATCCTACAAGTTAAGTATTATTAATCTTATTTATAATGAGATGAGAATATCATAAATAGTAAATGATTCTCAATTAAAATATTAAATGAGAACATTTGGAGAGACTGAGTAACTTAACAGTGGCCTCATAGATAATAAATAAAAGCCAAAATTTAAATATAAATCCATGAATCCAGGGAGAGAGCGCAGAATCATATAAATGTGTATATGAAAACTTTGGGTACCATATTGCTTCCTATGATACCAGAAGCTCCTAAATGGTAATGGCTATGTAAACTGAAATGCCCATTGAGTTCTACTTTGTACAGAGCCCAAATTTTATGAAATTTTAGAGCTGAAAAAGAACTTAGCTATCATTTATTCCAATGTAATTACTTTACACTTAGTTTTTACTTATTTAATGCAAAATACAAAAAAGTGAATGGTTCAAAGTCAAAATGTATTCAATATGCTTAATAATTATTTGTTAAAGGAGCAGATGGGAGTCACGCACAAAGAAGTCTATTCTGCCCTACCCACATGTGTAGTTTCATGATACTGAATTTAACGATTTCTAATTAATAGTCTAATAATTCTTCAATATCAAGTGAATCTTCTTTGTAAAACTGGAAGATTGAACAAGGGTAAGTGTGAATATAAAAGAGAAAATGGGAATGTGTGAGTTACCAAAATAATCTGCTTTAAAATTAAGCAGATATTAGTGCCTTTTCTGCTCTGGATTGATGCTACAGGGAATTCCTCTGCTATAGACAGGCAATTAGGGGAACTAGAAAAATCTCAGTGTAGTTTGTTTACTGGCTAGAAATGTAGACAGACATCAGTGCCATATGATGTCATATATTGGAATTTATATAATCTGTAGACAACTAGCCCAAGGTGGCAGAAAAAAAATTCCACAATTATCTTTGTACATATTTCAAGTTGGAATATGATGGAAGTGGCATTAAAGATGGGTATACAGGAAAGGATAGACTACTTAATAGGGTTTTCCAGGTGACACTAGCAACCCGCCTACCAATGTAGGAGACATAAGAGATGCCAGTTCCATCCCTGGGTCTGGAAGATCCCATGGAGAAGGGAATGGCACCCACTCCAGTATTCTTGCCTGGAGAATTCCATGGATAGAGGAGCCTTGCAGGCTACAGAGCATAGGGTTGCAGAGAGTCAGACACAACTGAAGTAACTTACCACGCATGCAGACTACTTAATAACTTGAAGGGTATCAACTGCTTTTGGGGAAAAACTTGATTCCTATTTCATGCCATATAGATAAAATACAAAAATGTGAAAAGCAAAATTATAAACTTAAGAGAGAAATATAGAAGGATATTTGTACAAAATAGGAGAGGATTAATAAGCTAATATAAAATCCATAAGCTATAAAGAAAAAGTTTGATGAATGAATAAATGTGACATATTGACACTTTGGGCTTCCCTGGTGGCTCAGAAGGTAAAGAATACTCCTGCAATGTGGGAAATTTGGGTTCAGTCCCTGAGTTGGGAAGATCCCCTGGAGAAAGGAACAGCTACCCACTTCAGTATTCTTGCCTGGAGAATTCCATGAACAAAAGATCCTGGCAGGTACAGTCCCTGGGGTTGCAAAGAGTTAGATGGACTGAGGAACTTTCACTTTCTTTCACTATTGACAATTTAAATGACCGCTAGGGTGGGACGATTTGAGAATAGCATTGAAACATGTATATTATCATATGTGAAATAGATTGCCAGTCCAGGTTCGACGCATGAGACAGGGAGCTCAGAGCCAGTGCACTGGGATGACCCTGAGGGATGGGATGTGGAGGGAGGTGGGAGGGGGGTTCAGGATGGGGGACACATATACACCTGTGGCTGATTCATGTCAATGTATGGCAAAGACCACTACAATATTGTAAAGCAATTAGCCTCCAATTAAATTAATTTAAAAAAATTAGTTCTATAAATAAAGTGAAGTCTTGGACTGAGAAAAGATATTTGCTAGGCCCAAAACTAACATGACATAATATTAGTATCCAGAATCCTTACAAATCCATTAAAAACATACAAATCATTTGCATTAAAACTCATAAGATATCCCATCATGTGAAAAGATGCTAACTTCCGATAGTAAACCAGAGAAATGCATATTTAAACAACAACATATACAGCTTTTATTATGTTGAGGTATGTTCCTTCTATTCCTGCTTTCTGGAGAGTTTTTATCACAAATGGATGTTGAATTTTGTCAAAGGCTTTCTCTGCATCTATTGAGATAATCATATGGTTTTTATTTTTCAATTTGTTAATGTGGTGTATTACATTGATTGATTTGCAGATATTGAAGAATCCTTGCATCCCTGGGATAAAGCCCACTTGGTCATGGTGTATGATCTTTTTAATGTGTTGCTGGATTCTGATTGCTAGAATTCTGTTAAGGATTTTTGCATCTATGTTCATCAGTGATATTGGCCTGTAGTTTTCTTTTTTTGTGGAATCTTTGTCAGGTTTTGGTATTAGGGTGATGGTGGCCTCATAGAATGAGTTTGGAAGTTTACCTTCCTCTGCAATTATTTGGAAGAGTTTGAGCAGGATAGGTGTTAGCTCTTCTCTAAATTTTTGATAGAATTCAGCTGTGAAGCCGTCTGGACCGGGGCTTTTGTTTGCTGGAAGATTTTTGATTACAGTTTCAATTTCCGTGCTTGTGATGGGTCTGTTAAGATTTTCTATTTCTTCCTGGTCGAGTTTTGGAAAGTTGTACTTTTCTAAGAATTTGTCCATTTCTTCCACGTTGTCCATTTTATTGGTATATAATTGTTGATAGTAGTCTCTTATGATCCTTTGTATTTCTGTGTTGTCTGTTGTGATCTCTCCATTTTCGTTTCTAATTTTGTTGATTTGATTTTTCTCCCTTTGTTTCTTGATGAGTCTGGCTAATGGTTTGTTGTTTTTTTATTTATCCTTTCAAAGAACCAGCTTTTGGTTTTGTTGATTTTTGCTATGGTCTCTTTTTTGTTTCTTTTGCATTTATTTCTGCTCTAATTTTTAAGATTTCTTTCCTTCTACTAACCCTGGGGTTCTTCATTTCTTCCTTTTCTAGCTGCTTTAGGTGTAGAGTTAGGTTATTTATTTGATTTTTTTCTTGTTTCTTGAGGTGTGCCTGTATTGCTATGAACTTTCCCCTTAGGACTGCTTTTACTGTGTCCCAGAGGTTTTGGGTTGTTCTGTTTTCATTTTCATTCGTTTCTATGCAAATTTTGATTTATTTTTTGATTTCTTCTGTGATTTGTTGGTTATTCAGCAGCGTGTTGTTCAGCCTCCATATGTTGGAATTTTTAATAGTTTTTCTCCTGTAATTGAGATCTAATCTTACTGCATTGTGGTCAGAAAAAATGCTTGGAATGATTTCTATTTCTTTGACTTTACCAAGGCTAGCTTTATGGCCCAGGATGTGATCTATCCTGTAGAAGGTTCCATGTGCGCTTGAGAAAAAGGTGAAATTCATTGTTTTGGGATGAAATGTCCTATAGATATCAATTAGGTCTAACTGGTCTATTGTATCTTTTAAAGTTTGTGTTTCCTTGTTAATTTTCTGTTTAGTTGATCTATCCATAGGTGTAAGTGGGGTATTAAAATCTCACACTATTATTGTGTTATTGTTAATTTCTCCTTTCATACTTGTTAGCATTTGTCTTACGTACTGTGGTGCTCCCGTGTTGGGTGCATATATATTTATAATTGTTATATCTTCTTCTTGGATTGATCCTTTGATCATTATGTAGTGGCCTTCTTTGTCTCTTTTTACAGCCTTTGTTTTAAAGTCTATTTTATCTGATATGAGTATTGCTACTCCTGCTTGGTGAAAAATTGAAAGCATTTCCTCTAAAGTCAGGAACAAGACAAGGGTGCCCACTTTCACCATTACTATTCAACATAGTTTTGGAAGTTTTGGCCACAGCAATCAGAGCAGAAAAAGAAGTAAAAGGAATCCAAATGGGAAAAGAAGAAGTAAAATTCTCACTATTTGCAGATGACATGATCCTCTACATAGAAAACCCTAAAGATTCCACCAGAAAATTACTAGAAATAATCAATGATTATAGTAAAGTTGCAGGATATAAAATCAACACACAGAAATCCCTTGCATTCCTATACACTAATAATGAGAAAACAGAAAGAGAAATTAAGGAAACAATTCCATTCACCATTGCAACGGAAAGAATAAAATACTTAGGAATATATCTACCTAAAGAAACTAAAGACCTAGATATAGAAAACTATAAAACACTGGTGAAAGAAATCAAAGAGGACACTAATAGATGGAGAAATATACCATGTTCATGGATTGGAAGAATCAATATAGTGAAAATGAGTATACTACCCAAAGCAATTTATAGATTCAACGCAATCCCAATCAAGCTACCAACAGTATTCTTCACAGAGCTAGAACAAATAATTTCACAATTTGTATGGAAATAAAAAAAACCTCGAATTGCCAAAGCTACCTTGAGAAAGAAGAATGGAACTGGAGGAATCAACCTACCTGACTTCAGGCTCTACTACAAAGCCACAGTTATCAAGACAGTATGGTACTGGCACAAAGACAGAAATATTGATCAATGGAATAAAATAGAAAGCCCAGAGATAAATCCACGCACATATGGACACCTTATCTTTGACAAAGGAGGCAAGAATATACAATGGATTAAAGACAATCTCTTTAACAAATGGTGCTGGGAAATCTGGTCAACCACTTATAAAGAATGAAACTAGAACACTTTCTAACACCATACACAAAAATAAACTCAAAACGGATTAAAGATCTAAACGTAAGACCAGAAACTATAAAACTCCTAGAGGAGAACATAGGCAAAACACTCTCTGACATACATCACAGCAGGATCCTCTATGACCCACCTCCCAGAATATTGGAAATAAAAGCAAAAATAAACAAATGGGACCTAATTAACCTTAAAAGCTTCTGCACATCAAAGGAAACTATTAGCAAGGTGAAAAGACAGCCTTCAGAATGGGAGAAAATAATAGCAAATGAAGCAATGGACAAACAACTAATCTCAAAAATATACAAGCAACTTCTACAGCTCAACTCCAGAAAAATAAACGACGCAATCAAAAAATGGGCCAAAGAACTAAATAGACATTTCTCCAAAGAAGACATACAGATGGCTAACAAACACATGAAAAGATGCTCAACATCACTCATTATCAGAGAAATGCAAATCAAAACCACTATGAGGTACCATCTCACACCAGTCAGAATGGCTGTGATCCAAAAGTCTACAAATAATAAATGCTGGAGAGGGTGTAGAGAAAAGGGAACCCTCTTACACTGTTGGTGGGAATGCAAACTAGTACAGCCACTATGGAGAACAGTGTGGAGATTCCTTAAAAAACTGGAAATAGAACTGCCTTATGATCCAGCAATCCCACTGCTGGGCATACACACTGAGGAAACCAGAAGGGAAAGAGACACGTGTACCCCAATGTTCATCACAGCACTGTTTATAATAGCCAGGACATGGAAGCAACCTAGATGCCCATCAGCAGATGAATGGATAAGAAAGCTGTGGTATATATACACAATGGAGTATTACTCAGCCATTAAAAAGAATACATTTGAATCAGTTCTAAAGAGGTGGATGAAACTGCAGCCTATTATACAGAGTGAAGTAAGCCAGAAGGAAAAACATAAATACAGTATACTAATGCATATATATGGAATTTAGAAAGATGGTAACAATAACCCGATGTACGAGACAGCAAAAGAGACACTGATGTATAGAACAGTCTTATGGACTCTGTGGGAGAGGGATAGGGTGGGAAGATTTGGGAGAATGGCATTGAAACATGTAAAATATCATGTAAGAAACGAGTTGCCAGTCCAGGTTCGATGCACGATACCGGATGCTTGGGGCTAGTGCACTGGGACGACCCAGAGGGATGGTATGGGGAGGGAGGAGGGAGGAGGGTTCAGGATGGGGAACACATGTATACCTGTGGCGGATTCATTTCGATATTTGGCAAAACTAATACAATTATGTAAAGTTTAAAAATAAAATAAAATTAAAAAAAAAAAAAACAACAACATATCAATTCACATTCATCAGCAAAATCTTGCCCTCAATTTAGGCTTGCCTCCTAGCTCAGTGGGGAAGAATCTGCTTGCAGTGTAGGAGACTAGGTTTGATTCCTGGGTGGGGAAGATCCCCTGGAGAAGGAAATGGCAACCCACTCCAGTATTCTTGGCTGGAGAATCCCATGAACAGAGAAGTGTGGCGGGTTAAAGTCCATGGGGTTGCAAAGAGTCGGACACGACTGAGCGACTAAGCACACACATACACACAGGAAAAAACTTCAAGGAAGAGGATGAATAACGGTAGTATATTCATACAAGAAATCATAAAGATCAGATAAAATTAACAAACTTTATAAACACACTCAAAAACATAGATACTCAGATTATTTTGAAAATATCAGATCAGATCAGATCAATCAGTCGCTCAGTCATGTCCGACTCTTTGTGACCCCATGAATCGCAGCACACCAGGCCTCCTTGTCCATCACCAACTCCCAGAGTTCACTCAGACTCACGTCCATCGAGTCAGTGATGCCATCCAGCCATCTCATCCTCTGTCGTCCCCTTCTCTTCTTGCCCCCAATCCCTCCCAGCATCAGAGTCTTTTCCAATGAGTCAACTCTTCGCATGAGGTGGCCAAAGTACTGGAGTTTCAGCTTTAGCATCAGTCCTTCCAAAGAAATCCCAGGGCTGATCTCCTTCAGAATGGACTGGTTGGATCTCCTTGCAGTCCAAGGGACTCTCAAGAGTCTTCTCCAACATCACAGTTCAAAAGCATCAATTCTTCGGCGCTCAGCCTTTTTAACAGTCCAACTCTCACATCCATACATGACCACAGAAAAAACCATAGCCTTGACTAGACATAACATGAATTTAAAAGGCAGGTTGCAAAAGGACATGATTTAATGTTTATGAACAGATATATGTAACAAGAATAAAAATGATGCCCAACTTTTCCTCTGGTGGCAAATGGAGAGAAAATTGAATTAAGAAGTTTTAAACTGTATAATGGCTTTTTCTGTTTTTAAAAAAAGTCTCCAAAAACATGTAAGAAAAATACTTTTTCACTTTTTGCTGCCGGCATTTTTCTTTGGTAGGTGGCATCATGCCAAGGTTGGGTCAGAAAGCAGGTGACAGGTAGATTTCAACTGCAAAAGAGGAATAATAATTTTGAGGAAGGACCACTCCCATCATTTTATTATCCTATATTTCCAGTGCACAACAGGGTGTCTGGTATTTCAACTGCCACCCATGTAAAGTCACATTGATTGGTAAGAGCTAATTCTAGTTTTGTCTTGTTTTGAAACAGATTCCAACATGTGTGCATTTTAGTTGTTTAAAAATGGGTTCATTTTCTTATTGCCTTTATTCTCTTTAATAACGAAGGCAATCTTAGTTGTAAAATTACAAGCTTTTTATGAAATTCAGTATAGCTTTTTGTTTTAATATTACAATTCATTAAATTAAAAAAAAAAAGTTTTTCTTGATTGAGTCTCATGTTGAAAAGCAATGGCAACCTACTCCAGTACTCTTGCCTGGAAAATCCCATGGATGGAGAAGCCTGGTGGTCTGCCGTCCATGGGGTCCATGCAGTCCATGGGGTCGCGAAGAGTCAGATACGACTGAGCGTCTTCACTTTCACTTTCCACTTTCATGCATTGAGAAGGAAATGGCAACCCACTCCAGTGTTCTTGCCTGGAGAATCCCAGGAACGGGGGAGCCTGGTGGGCTGCCGTCTATGGGGTTGCACAGAGTCGGACACGACTGAAGCGACTTAGCAGCAGCAGCAGCATGTCGAAAAGATTACCTGTTACTGCTTCAGTCATTCCAAATACTTGAAGAAAAGGGTTAATTTTGTTTCATTTAACCAATTACCACTAACAGCTTTCAACAACTGAAATCTATTTGACTTTTTTTTTACAAGGAATAATCTAAACATACACCTTATAGTTTTATATAACTTTAAATTTATTCTTTAAACTGATAAATATCATGCATGTAGATAAGCGCACAGACCACAGGTGTATAGCCTGATGAATTTTCATGAAGTGAACAACTTTGTATCTACTAGTTAAAATTCCTTACAATGGAATGTTCTCCTCCTTGCTGTACCGGCTCTTGGCTTCTTAAGGCCAGGAAACCTAACCTCCTAACAATCTAAAGTCACTCTATAATTCTCAAATATTTTAAAATATTTTTCCATGTTATATAGTTTTCAGAAAGAGAATCAATCTGGTATAGGCTTATCTTCAATAACCAGAAGGACAACAATCTCTTTTGAGGTGATACTCCTTATATTGTACTAATTCCAATCACAGATGAAGCACAGAATCTACTTATTCTTACTTAGACATATACAGCTATGTGAAATAGGAGCCAAATGAAATGTATTCAGGAAGTAATAGTGTAAAGTCTAATGAAATAAAATGTAGATCTTTTGCTGTCTTGGAAGGCACAGGTGTCCCTCTAAAAGCAGGTAGTTTCTTGTATCTGAGCTTCGGGTTTCTTAAAATGATAATAGTCATGAATAACTACATTACAGGCTTGTAATGACTGGAAAAGGTCAGTTTGCATTCCAATCCTAAAGAAAGGCAATGTCAAAGAATGTTCAAACTACAGCACAATTGGACTCATCTCAAATGCTTGCAAAGTAATGCTCAAAATTCTCCAAGCTAGGCTTCAATAGTACATAAACCGAAAACATCCAGATATTTAAACTGGATTTAGATAAAGCAGAAGAACTAGAGATAAAATTACCAACATCTGCTGTATCATAGTAAAAGCAAGGGAATTCCAAGAAAACATTTACTTATGTTTCATTGACTAGGTTAAAGCATTGGACTGTATGGAACACAACAAACTGTGGGAAATACTTAAAGAGATGGGAATACCAGACCACCTTACCTGTCTCTTGTAAAACCTGTATACAGGTCAAGAAGAAACAGTAAAAACCAGATATGGAACAACAGATTGGTTCAAAATTGGGAAACGAGTATGTCAAGGCTGTATATTGCTACCCTGCTTATTTAACCTTTCCAGAATACAATATTGCAAAATGCTAGTCTTCCAGCTGGAAGACTCACCAGCCAGAATCAGGATTGCCAGGAGAAATATCTGTAACCTCAGATATGCAGATGACACCACCCTTATGGCAGAAAGTGAAGAGGAACTAAAGAGCCTCTTGATGGAGGTGAAAGTGGAGTGTGAAACAGTTGGCTTAAAACTCAGCATTCAAAAAACTAAGATCATGGCATCTGGTCCCATCACTTCATGGCAAATAGATGGGGAAGCAATGGAAACTGTGAAGGAATTTATTTTCTTGGGCTCCAAAATCACTGCAGATGGTGACTGCAGCCATGAAATTAAAAGATGCTTGCTCCTTGGAAGAAAACACATGACCAACCTAGACAGCACATTAAAAATCAGAGACATTACTTTGCCAACAGAGGTCCATCTCGTCAAAACTATGGTTTTTCCAGTAGTCATGTATAAGAGTTGGACCATAAAGAAGGCTGAGTGCTGAAGAATTTGTGCTTTTGAAATAGGGTGTTGGAGTAGACTCTTGAGAATTCCTTGGACAGCAAGGCGCTCAAACCAGTCAATCCTGAAGGAAATCAATCCTGAATATTCATTGGAAGGACTGATGCTGAAACTGAAGCTTCCAGTACGTTGGTTACCTGATGTGAAGATATGACTCATTAGTAAAGACCCTGATGCTGGGAAAGATTGAAGATAGGAGGAGAAGCGGATGACAGAGGATGAGATGGTTGGATGTCATCACTGACTCAATGGACATGAGTTTGAGCAAGCTCTAGAAGTTAGTTGAAGGACAGGGAAGCCTAGCATGCTGCAGTCCATGGGGTCGCAAACAGCTGGACATGACTAAGTGACTGAACATCAACAACACAATGACTGGAAATAGTAAATATGCCGAGTACATAGAACAGTGTCTCCTTCATAAAAATTGCTTAGTAATTCAGGATCATGATGATGGTGATAATGATAACTGTGAAGAAGATGTTCATGATTGTGGTGATGATCATAAAATGAAGACCTTTACCATTATTATCAGAAACAAGTCAGAGGATATCAGAGTATATTGTCCTGAAATTTTATAGCTGATTTTTTAAGATAAAAAGGATAATACATATTGTTTTTTAAATATTCTTCTACCTTAAAGTAGCCATGCTCTTGGTACCCCAAACAGTCTCTAGTATTCCAAGGGACACACGGAATGCTACAAACATGGTCTTTCCCAATTGGGTCTTATAAGTAAAAGTAACAGGGAGGGAATACCTATAACTCATTCATTATCAAATAGCTCAAAGAACTCAATGTTAAGTTACATGGTTCAGTATTTCACAATGATTAATAAGCAAGATCTCAAAAAAAGAATAGCACATATTTCAGAATAGACACATACCTCATTGTAGCTCTGGCTGAAAAATATTGATCATATCAAACAATTTCCCTAAGGTTCACAGACTCAAGACTAAATGGTCTTTTGCTTTGAATACACTGCATTTTTAAAATGTGAAAGAAAAAAACTAACTGCCACTTAAACAAAATAGATTAGGTGACAAGTTGGGAATTGATAAAATCAAAATACTGCCATTTCTATTCATAAACACATTTCCTATCCCCATTTGTCTTAAAATATTTTTGATTGTAGAGAAATGAAGCATGCATAACATACCAGTCTTTTCAGAATTCTTAGGCAACTTTGTTGAGACAAATGGACAGCTTTTGCTGTTCAAACTATGGGTTAAGAGGGATATAATAATAACAGTGAAGGAGTGAGACACACACAGGTGGCTGGGGAAATATATAACAGAAAGAGAAACCAAGCCTTCACCAGAGTGTACATTTTCAAACTTTTTATTTTATATTGGAATATAGTTGGTTATTCCCAGGTGGTGCTGGTGGTAAAGAACCTGGCTGCAAATGCAGGAGATGTAAGAGACACAGGTTCAATTCCTGGGTAGGGAAGATCCCCCGGAGGAGAGCACAGCAACCCACTCCAGTATTCTTGCCTGGAGAATTTCATGGACAGAGGAGCCTGGCAGGCTATGATCCATAGGGTGGCAAAGAGTCGGACATGCCTGAAGTGATTTAGTATGCAAATAGTTGGTTAACAATGTTGTCGCAGCTTCAAGAAATACAGCAAAGTGATTCAGTTACACATATCCATTCATTTATTATGCCTTTTTTCAACAATCATATAGAAGGTAAAAACCATACAGTGGAAATGACAAATTCAAGGAATTAGATTTGATAAACAGAGTGAATGAAGAACTATGGACAGAGGTTCATACCATTGTACGGGAGGTGGTGATGAAAACCATTCGCAAGGAAAACAAATGCAAAAGGCAAAATGTTTGTCTGAGGAGGCCTCACAAATAGCTGAGAAAAAAAGAGAAATGGAAGGTAAAGAAGAAAAAGAAAGATACATCCATCTGAATGTAGAGTTCCAGAGAATAGCAAAGAGAGATAAGAAAACCTGCTTAAGTGAACAATGCAAAGAAATAGAAGAAAACAATAGAATGGGAAAGACTAGAGCTCTCTTTAAGAAAACTAGATAGACCAAGGGAACATTTCATACAAAGATAGGCCCAATAAAGGACAGAAATGGCAAGGAACTAACAGAAGCAGATGATGTTAATAAGAGGTGGCAGAAATACACATAAGAGTGATACAAAAAAAAATATATATATATATATAATAATAATCACATGGATAACCAAAATGGTGTGATCACTCACCTAAAGCCAGAT
This sequence comes from Bos mutus, assembly GCF_027580195.1. NCBI lineage: Eukaryota > Metazoa > Chordata > Mammalia > Artiodactyla > Bovidae > Bos > Bos mutus. The sequence goes on along the minus strand of NC_091635.1, from coordinate 60,653,964 downwards.
ATCCTGGAGTGTGAAGCGAAGTGCGTCTTAGGAAATATTACTATGAACAAAGTTGGTGCAGGCAATTTAATTCCAGCTGAGCTATATCAAATCCTAAAAGATGATGCTGTTAAAGTGCAGCCCTCAATATTCCAGTCAATTTGGAAAATGCAGCAGTGGCCACAGGACTAGAAAAGGTGAATTTTCCCTCCAATCTCAAAGAAGAACAATGCCAAAGAATATTCAAACTACCATACAATTGCCTTTATTTCACATGCTATCAAGGTTGTAGTTAAAATCCTTCAAGCTAGGCTTCAACACTCTGTGAACTGAGAATTTTCAGATATACAAGATGGATTTAGAAAAGACAAAGGAACCAGAGATCAAATGGCCAACATCCACTAGATCATAGATAAAGCAAAGGAATTCACGGATATTGTAAAGGACAAGGAAGCCTGGCATGTTACTGTCCATGGGGTTACAAAGATTCAGTCACAAGTGAGTGACTAAACAACAAAATAATATAATATATACAAATAAATATTTAATATTATACACAAAGTGTAGATTTAAAGTGTGTATGTATATACTAAATATCTTTTGAGGCAATACTTCTAATACTGTACCAGTCTAAATCTTAGAGTGAACATCAGATCAGATCAGTCACTCAGTCGTGTCCAACTCTTTGCGACCCCATGAACTGCAGCACGCCAGGCCTCCCTGTCCATCACCAACTCCCAGAGTTCACTCAGACTCACGTCCATCAAGTCAGTGATGCCATCCAGCCATCTCATCCTCTGTCGTCCTCTTCTCCTCTTGACCCCAATCCCTCCCAGCATCAGAGTCTTTTCCAATGAGTCAACTCTTCGCATAAGGCGGCCAAAGTATTGGAGTTTCAGCTTTAGCATCAGTCCTTCCAAAGAAATCCCAGGGCTGATCTCCTTCAGAATGGACTGGTTGGATCTCCTTGCAGTCCAAGGGACTCTCAAGAGTCTTCTCCAACACCACAGTTCAAAAGCATCAATTCTTCGGCGCTCAGCCTTCTTCACAGTCCAACTCTCACATCCATACATGACCACAGGAAAAACCATAGCCTTGACTAGATGAGAACATACAACCTGTGTATTCTTACTTAGACACACACATATATGTGAAATAACAGCTAAATATAAATATAGTTATTATAAGTGTATTATATAAATATATTAAAAGTAAAGGAAAATATCTTTTAAACCAAGGGGAAAATGACAGTTTTTTTTTGTTTTTTTGTGTTTTTTTTCCCCAATTTGGCCAAGTTTAAGATTTTGGCAGATATGGGCTCCCATTCATGAGTAAACCTATCTCAATGAAGACTGAGGAAATAGTCTAGGAAATCTAAGTGATCTCCCACTAAAGTAAATCAGAGTGATGCAGGTGGGGTGTGTAATAAATGTGCAGTTAAGTAAAATTAAATAATCTCTGAGTCTCTTTCAAACCACCACTGTTTTTCAAGACTTAGGGAATCTTAACCCCCTTCACACAACTCCCATGGTTCTCTACTCAATAAATACCTACTACTGTCCCTCTTTCTAAAGTTTAATTTTTCCAATTACCTCAATTTTTCATAAATAAAAGCAGGTGACAAGAGAAAACCTCTTTGAGGAAATACAACTAACCAGCTTTCTTCTGGGAATCTCCTCACTGGATCTCAATTTTTCCCATCTGTAAAAGGAAGAGTCTGGATTAAATTCTCTGAAGTCTATCCTAGTTGGGTATGCTGGGAGTCTAGGATCCTGTGTTTCCTCTGACTCTTTCTGTTAAATATAAAAGCTGAAAATCATTCCAACCTTCTCAAATCAGCATACATTTTCAAAGTACTGTTCTTATAGGTTCCAAAATGGGATACTGAGTAAGATGAAACACTTGAAAAAAAAATTGGGGAGAGAAGACACTCACATAAAAAATTATTTAGGCAGGAAGAAACCCTAAGGTAGCAAAGGAGTGACCTTGCCATGGTGTGCAGAAAGAGCAAGCCACAACCCCCACCCTTTTTTCTCCTGATTCTCACTCAGAGTCAGTGCTAGTATTTCTTAGAAAAGAATCTCTTTCTGGAATTGAGGTAGGTATTCTACGTGGTTTTCTAATAACATAGCCGTGAGTCAGAGAAGTTGAGTAATTTGTCTCAGATCACAGTGTTCCTAATAAGTGGCAGGGCAGAACAAGAAGAAGACAAGGGCAATAGATAGAACCTCATTTTCCTCAGATCCCTGCGCCAAGGGACTCTAGGATCAACAAACACTAGTGGGCTGGGTTGATTTTGGACCTGTATTCTCCCTGGAGTCCTCTTGCTGACCATCACTTAATGTTGGCTAACTTTTCAGAATTTCCCCTCTATAAATAACGTAATAACATCTGACTCCATGCCTCCCAGGGGTGGAAATATAAACGAAGTAATCAAGGTGAGAACCAGATAAGCCCATTTTAATTATGGTACTGAAAACCCCATGGAGTACTATGGTATAACTAGCAAAATACAGAGGCTGCAGAGCTGTATGTGGCCAAAGCTTACACTCCCAATTTTTAAGGAAGGAAATGTAGATGTGAAGTCAGTATTTACTATTAAGTAATAGTGAAACTGAGAACCAGTGTGTACTTGCTTTCAAGAAAATCTATTATATGAAAACTATTAATAGAAAAAAGTATAGCAATAGGTGATTTTATCTTTATCTTTTACAGAATTGTTCTGGATTATATTAAAAAGACTCTTCTTCAATATGTTTCATGATGTGTAGCATTTCAGTAAAAATTGGAACAGAAAAAAATGATGATTTACACGAAGTCTTTTAAGGGTACATCTTTGGTATTTTATAAGATAGAACTGAAGTTACCATTTGAGATTTCAGTTGCCTTCCCTTGAAAATAATTCTATCAAGACTGAAGTAGTGGTACAATAATGAAGCATAGGACTTGGGAGTTGAAAGACCTAAATCCCATAGCTGTGGCCAAGGTATCAATCTCTCAAGGCCTTCTCTGTTTCTAGTCTATGAAATACCATATATTACTACCCTATCATGTCATTATTCATGTCATTATTGTGAGAGAGTGAGATACCTGGCATGGTATCTGGCTAACAGTGGGCACTTCAGTCACCTTGAATCTAAATCTACGAAGGGAAGCAAAAACATTGAGAATGAACCATTGAAATATGATCACAAATAGTTCTAAGAAACTTCTAACTCCTTATCCGTGTATTCAATTTTATATTTAAATATGAAAAAGCCATATAGCTGAACAGAAAAGTGGATTTATTCTTTAATTTATTATTTTACAATGTTACATGTCTATTTTGTCCCATACTTTATATGTATACTCTTATAGAGCAGACATTTTGTAAAGTCAAAAATTTTATGTCAAGCAAAGGCACCTGTTCAGTTCTGTAGAGTACATACCACTTTGCTGCAGAGTATACAGCCATGACTTATCCTTTACACCCTAAAATAGAGTCCACCAAGGACAGACAATAAGGTTTTGGTGGCAGAGACTACATCCAGTTAAGCAATAAATCCTAGCTGGCCCTCATGATTATAGGGACTGGCTCTTGGTAATAATTTTGATGTTATTATCCTCTCCCAGAAATGCAAGAATCACTGTGGCCTTTAAAAACAGATTTAAGAGAATATATTTATCTTGACATTATCAGCTTTTAAAGATCATGCAGTAGGGCCTATTGACCTTTCTCTCTTAATGATGAGTTGCAAAAGTGTTGAATAACATTAATGGAATGAAGTGAAAAAGAGTGTGTACTACAGAGCAGTCTCTGTGGAAGGGAAGAGGTGGGAAAGGGATGTTCAGAATGACAAAGAAAATTTGCTTTTTTTCCTATGGGAACTGAAGACAGATGGAAGCAAAGGGGTACAGACTGATACCATTTCTGTCTCTACTCCACATACACAGTTCTCAGATATACAACTAGCAAAGAAAAATAAAATATTTGGCTTATAATTAGGTGTCTGACAATGATTCCAACTCTTGGAGATGCAAAGCAAACTACATTTGTTTAATTGTTCCCAATAATGTAAATTTCTATACTTCTAAAAAGTACCTAATTTTTTTACCAGTTACCATCATATTTTGGAAATGGTAATGGACTTTGTCACTAATATTATGAAGTACTGTGTGCAAATTAACTCCATTCTCTGGTATTCTGTTTTAAAATATGTTTTTCTAAAAAAATCAAAGGTTTCTAATATCTTAAGGATTAAACACAAAAATAATTGTAAAGTTCTTCACACAGTTCCTTAGTAACACCATGGATTCAATCATTGTTAGCATCCTTCCTCTCAGCCCCAACATCCCAATTTGCACTAACTTGCTCAATCCATAAAATAAATGGTAGAACAAACTGATTAAAGTTGAAAATATTAGAAATTAAGAATGTGAAATACTTTTGAAATCTTTGCAATATAACTGCTGTGAACACACTTTCAGTAAATACAAAGTTTTAACAGAAGGGCAGGGATTTAAAATTGTAAGCACTCTGAAAAATACAGGAGTTCTCATGGGCACATTAAACATCTCCCATTTTATACATGCAAATAAAATGGATTAAGTTAAAAGCACTGAGCATTTTGCCTTCAAAGCCAACAGAGAGGTCATATCAATGCACAAAATGAAATGCATAATTCTATGCCTACCGACTACCATTCAGTTCAATTCAGTCGCTCAGTCGTGTCCAACTCATTGCAACCCCATGAATCGCAGCACGCCAGGCCTCCCTGTCCATCACCAGCTCCCGGAGTTCACTCAGACTCACGTCCATAAAGTCAGTGATGTCATCGAGCCATCTCATCCTCTGTCATCCCCTTCTCCTCCTACCCCCAATCCCTCCCAGCATCAGAGTCTTTTCCAATGAGTCAACTCTTCGCATGAGGTGGCCAAATTACTGGAGTTTCAGCTTTAGCATCATTCCTTCCAAAGAACACCCAGGACTGATCTCCTTCAGAATGGACTGGTTGGATCTCCTTGTAGTCCAAGGGACTCTCAAGAGTCTTCTCCAACACCACAGTTCAAAAGCATCAATTCTTCAGTGCTCAGCTTTCTTCACAGTCCAATTCTCACATCCATACATGACTACTGGAAAAACCATAGCTTTGGCCAGACGGACCTTTGTTGGCAAAGTAATGTCTCTGCTTTTGAATATGCTATCTAGGTTGGTCATAACTTTCCTTCAAAGGAGTAAGCATCTTTTAATTTCATGGCTGCAGTCACCATCTGCAATGATTTTGGAGCCCAAAAAAATAAAGTCTGACACTGTTTCCCCATCTATTTCCCATGAATTGATGGGACCGGATGCCATGATCTTTGTTTTCTGAATGTTGAGCTTTAAGCCTACTTTTTCACTCTCCACTTTCACTTACATAAAGAGGCTTTTTAGTTCCTCTTCACTTTCTGCCATAAGGGTGGTGTCATCTGCATATATGATGTTATTGATATTTCTCCTGACAATCTTGATTCCAGCTTGTGTTTCTTCCAGTCCAGCGTTTCTCTTGATGTACTCTGCATATAAGTTAAATAAGCAGGGTGACAATATATAGCCTTGACCTACTTCTACCATTACAGCCCATGAAAAAATAAAAGTGGATATGTGATTGTCTACTGCACCTAATATATTGAAATGAACTGCAATAACTAGAAGGAGCAGGGGAACTAGCATTTCCATGGCAAGCAAAGGCTATCAAAATCATTGTATTTTTATTATTTTCATTTTGCAGGTCACCTTCTTGGAAGAGAAATTCCCTTTCATTATCAGTCTGCTTGATAGCTCCCTGAAGAATTCTAATGCATAAGCTGTTACATATTTTTTAACATGTTAGAAACGCAATGTTGCTGTTGTTAAGTTGCTGTCATGTCCAGTGCTTGCGAACCCATGAACTGCAGCACGCCAGACTTCCTTGACCTTCACTGTCTCCCTGAGTTTGCTCAAACTCATGTTCATTGAGTCTGTGATGCCTTCCAACCATCTCAGCCTCTGTCACCCCCTTTTCCTCTTGCCCTCAATCTTTCCCACCATCAGGGTCTTTCCGATGAGTTGGCACTTCGCATAAGGTGGCCAAAGTATTGCGGTTTCAGCTTTAGCATCAGTTCTTTCAATGAATATTCAAGGTTGATTTCCTTTAGGACTGACTGGTTTGATCTCCTTGTTGTCCAAGGGACTCTCAATAGTCTTTTCCAGCACAATGGTTTAAAAACATCAATTCTTTTTGGTACTCAGCCTTCTTTATATTCCAACTCTCACATCCATATGTACCTACTGGAAAAACCATAGCATTGACTATACAAACCTTTATTGGCAAAGTGATGTCTCTGCTTTTTAATATGCTGTCTAAGTTTGTCATACTTTTTCTTTCAAGGAGCAAGCATCTTTTAATTTCATGGCTCAGTTACCATCTGCAGTAATTTTTGAGCCCAAGGAAATGAAATCTGTCACTGGGCTTCCCTGGTGGCTCAGATGATAAAGAATCTGTCTGCAATTTGGGAGACCCAGGTTCAATCCCTGGGTCAGGAAGATTCCCCTGGAGAAGGGAATGGCAACCCATTCCAGTATTCTTGCCTGGAGAATTCCATGGACAGAAGAGTCTGGTGAGCTATAGTCCATAGAGTCTCAAAGAATCAGACACGACTGAAGTGACCTAGTACACACAAGTATCAAAAACACAATAGCTTATTTTAAGTATCTTAAGGAATTCAACTCAAGTAAAATTTGAAGTAAAAACAAAAAGCAACTTTTTCTTTTACTTTAGCTATTGGCTTCATATTGGCCTCCTCTTGGCAGAGTCCTAATAAGAAAATGGAATAAACCTGCCACAGAAAAACAGTTCTTCACATTCTGTCTTGTAAGAAGATGTGTTTGGGCCAAGTTAGATCCCATCAAAAGAGAGTAAAACATGAGTGGCTAAAAACTTTTCTTCTAGATGGAAAAGAAGTGGTTTAGGAGACCTCAGGTTTGCAAAGGGAGAGAGGGGGAATGGACAAATACCTGATGTCAAAAAACTACAATATAAGCCATAAAGGAGTTAATATGAAGGAACTCACTATTGATTCATTGTCTAAACTGAGTCACTTTTGAAGAAAAAACGGGCACAACTGATAAAAACATTAACTTTTGGTAAGATTAAAGTTCTGTGAAAAAAAAAAAAAGAGAAAACTGCAAAATGTATTTGGAAAACCAAGGATCACTAGGGGGTGTAAGAGGGGTTTTTGAGTGAGGTTAATGAAAGAAAGACTTCCTAAGTGATCAGTGCAAAGAAATAGAGGAAAACAGCAGAATGGGAAAGACTAGAGATCACTTCAAGTAAATTAGAGATAATAAGGAAATATTTCATGTAAAGATGGGCACAATAAAAGACAGAAACGGTATGGATTTAACAAAAGCAGAGGATATTAAGAAGAGGTAGCAAGAATACACAGAAGAACACATACAAAAAAAGATCTTAATAACTCAGATAATGACAATGGTATGATCACTCACCTACAGCCAGATATCCTAGAGTGCCAAGTAAAGTAGGCCTTAGGAAGCATCACTTACAAACAAAGCTAGTGCAGGTGATGGAATGCCAGCTGAGCTAAATCAAATCCTAAAAGATGATGCTGTTGAAGTGCTGCACTCAATATTCCAGCAAATTTGGAAAACTTAGCAGTGGCAACAGAACTGGAAAAGGTCAATTTTTATTCCAATGCCAAAGAATGTTCAAACTACCGCACAGCTCCAGGCATATCATATGCTAGCAAAGTAATGCTCAAAATTCTCCCACCTAGGCTTCAACAATACATGAACCAGAATGTCCAGATGTTCAAGCTGGATTTAGAAAAGGCAGAGGAACTAGAGATCAAATTGCCAATATCCACTGGATTATAGAAAAAGCAAGATAATTCCAGAAAAAAACATCTACTTCTGCTTCACTGACTACACTAAAGCCTTTGACTGCATGGATCACAACAAATTGAGGAAAATTCTTAAATAGATGGGAATACCAGACCATCTCACCTGCCTCCTGAAAAAACCTGTATGCAGGTCAAGAAGCAACAGTTAGCACCAGACAGGGAACAATCAACTGGTTATAAATTGGAAAAGGAGCAGGTCTAAGCTGTATATTGTCACCCTGATTATTTAACTTATATGCAGAGTACATCATGTGGAATGCTGGGCTGGATGAAGCACAAGCTGGAATCAAGATTGCTGGGAGAAATATCAATAACCTCAGATATGCAGATGACACCACCCTTATGGGAGAAAGTGGAGAGGAAATAAAGAACCTCTTGATGAAGGTGAAAGAGAATGAAAACCTGATTTAAAACTCAACATTATAAAAGGAAGCTCGTGGCATCTGGTCCCACCAATTCATACCACATAGTTAGGGAAACAATGGAAATAATGACAGACATAATTTTCTTGGGCTCCAAAATCACTGCTGATGGTGACTGCAGCCATGAAATTAAAAGATGCTTGCTCCTTGGAAGAAAAGCCATGACAAAACTAGATAGCGTTATTATAAGGCAGAGACATTACTTTGCCAACAAAGATCCATCTAGTCAAAGCTATGATTTTTCCAATTGTGTATGGCTATGAGAGTTGGACAATAAAGAAGGACAAGTGTGGAAGAATTGATGCTTTCAAACTGTGGTGCTGGAGAAGACTCTTGAGAGACTCTTTGGACTGCAAGGCGATAAAACCAGTCAATCATAAAGGAAATCAATCCTGAATATTCATTGGAAGGACTAATGCTGAAACTGAAGCTCCAATACTTTGGCCACCTGATGTGAAGAGCTGACTCATTAAAAAGACCCTGATGCTGGGAACGATTGAAAACACGAAGAGAAGGGGATGACAGAGGATGATATAATTGGATGAGATCACTGACTCAGTGGACAGAGTTTGAGTGAATTCCTGGAGATGGTGAAGGACAGGAAAGCCTGGCATGCTTCAGACCATGGGATCGCAAAGAGTTGGACACGATTTATGTGACTTAACAACAACAGCAGTGAAGGAAAAATATATGTGAAGAAACAGGAAAACACTCCAAGAAAAATAGCAAGCACAAAGTTGTGAAGCAGTAAAATTGCATTGCATGGTTCATATTTTTTTGAACTCAAAGAAAACAAACAGGAGATGTTATTTCAGCCTCCACCACAGTAAGAAAATGCAAAAGCATGATAAGGATATGTATTAATTCCTCATATGAGTGCAACCAATTTGGAAAGCACTATGAAATTATCTAATAAAACTGAAAACGTGTATACTCTATAATACAGGCTTCCTGGTGACTCAGACGGTAGGAATCTGCATGTGATGAAGGAAACCCTGTTCAAGCCATGGGTAGGGAATATTTGCTGGAGAAGGAAATGGCTAGCCTCTCCAGTATTATTGCCTGGAGAATCCCATAGACAGAGAAGCCTGGAAGGCTATGGCCTATGGGGTCACAAACAACTGGACACAAGTAAGTGACTAACACTATAATCAAGAAATAATACACACATGTGTGCCCAAGAAGTAATATAGAAATTTTACTGTATATTGTTTGTAATACTGAAAAATTAGAAATAATTTAAATATGTATCAATAGTAAAATGGAAAATAAATTGTAGCAAATCCATATAATGGACCACTATTCAGCAGTTAAATGAACTAAATCCCAATACATCTACCAAATATAAATAAGTATATAAATATAAATAAATCTTAGAAAATGCTGAATAAAAATAAAAGAAACAAGCTATAGAAGGATATGTATTATATTATATCCTAGAAATACCAATATGTCCCATCATACCAATACAGATTAGGAGCATGCAAATGTTGCTTTAAATTGTTTAATGTAAATATATATGAAAATACAGTAAAAGTGGGAGAAGGCAATGGCACCCCACTCCAGTACTCTTGCATGGAAAATCCCATGGATGGAGGAGCCTGGTAGGCTGTACTCCATGGGGTTGCGAAGAGTCGGACACGACTGAGCGACTTCATTTTCACTTTTCACTTTTATGCTTTGGAGAAGGAAATGGCAACCCACTCCAGTGTTCTTGCCTGGAGAATCCTAGGGACGGGAGCCTGGTGGGTTGCTGTCTATGGGGTCACACAGAGTCGGACACGACTGAAGCGACTTAGCAGCAGCAGCAACAGTAAAAGTATATAATAAAAAGCTTGCATGGAAATATGAAATTTTGGATAGTGTCTTGCTCTAGGTTGGAATGAAAAATGATTAAGGAGAAGTACACAGATGGTTCTAACTATAATTGCAGCTTTATTTCTTAAGAGAGAGAGAGAGAGGTGAAATAAATATGGCAGCATTTTCAGATGAATTTCCCCTTTCTATTCTCTGTTCTGCAGTGCTGGGACTTGAACTCTATATGTTGCATTTCCTGTCTGCTTTCTGCTGTCCTCATGTCAGGTTCTGCCAATGCAAAGCACTGGTGGGAAACTGGAATTTGAGAGGAAGGATGAAGGGGCCCCCTTCAAGCTTTGGTACTTGTCAACTTTACTGCAGCAGTAAAAAGTAATTATGACTCTACTCTTCAGCCTTGCCACCAGTCCCAGGACTGACCTTGCAATTCCTCACCCTCTCAGTGGACTATCACCCCACCTCCATATCCAGTTGCAGAACTACAACCCCTTACCCTGCTGCCCCTGCCATACTATCCTAGTATCTGCTGGGCCACAGCTCCCTTGATCTTTTCAAGTACTTATTGGGTCAAACATTTATATTAATCGAAGAAACTATAAAGCTGTGTATTCCCAAGGATCAGCAAGAGGAAATAACCTTCTTAGGAGTATGAGCACTACCTTGTCATGTGATTACCTTAGAAGTTTAAGTTGTAGTCGCTCAGGGCCCATTTTCCAATTCCAAAAATCTTTGTGGCCTCTTCCTTCCTGATCCCAAAGTTGTAATAAACGGAGATGCCTTGTTTTTATTCCTGTAAAGTTGCCTCCAATTTCAAAAAACCGTGTACCCCAATTACCCATACTGGTTTCCTTTACTTTGAGATGCTGGCATGGTTTCTCTTTTTCTAACTGGACTCTGGCTGACTCAGCAAATTTAACCTAATGTCATTTTTCAGGATAAAAAAATTGAGTTTGAAGGGCAGAAATAACTTAAATTCTGCAAAAAGAAGGCATTGGTCATAGAAAGCACACTCTTCCAACAATAAAAATACAACTATACACACGGACGTCACTGAAACCAGACTGATTATATTCTAGAAGCCAAAGATAGAGGAGCTTTATACAGTCAGCACAATGAGACCTGCAGTTGACTGTGGCTGAAATCATGAGCTTCTTACTGCTCAGATTTAAATTGAAGAAAATAGAGAAAGCCACTAAGCCATTCAGGTATGACCTAAAAATATTCCATATGATTAAACAGTACAAAGGACAAATTTCAAGGGATTAGATATGATAGAGTGACTGAAGAACTATGCACAGAGGTTTGTAACACTGTATAGGAGGTGGTGATCAAGACCATTCCCAAGAAAAAGAAATGCAAAAAGGTGAAATAGTTGTCTGAGAAGGCCTTACAAATATTGGAGAAAAGAAGGGAAGCAAAAACAAAGGAGAAAGGGAAAGATATACCCAACTGAATGCAGAGTTCCAGAGAATAACAAGGAAAGATAAGAAGTCCTTCTTAAATGATCAATGAAAATAAATAGAGGAAAACAAAAGAATGGGAAAGACTAGAAGCTCTCTTCAGGAAAATTAGATACACCAAGGGAACCTTTCATGCAAAGATGGCACATTGAAGGACAGAAACCGTAGGGACATAACAAAAGCAGAAGAGATTAAGAAGAGGTGGCAAAAATACATAGAACTGTACAAAAAAAGGTCTTAATAATGCAGATAATCATGATCGTTTGATCATTCACCTACAGCCAAACATCCTGGAGTGTGAAGTCGAGTGGCCTTAAGAAATACTACTATAAACAAAGCTAATGCAGGTGATAGAATTCCAGCTGAGCTATTTTAAATTTTAAAAGATGATGCTATTAAAGCGTTGCACTCAATATTCCAGCAAATTTCGAAAATACAGCCTTGGCCACAGGACTGGAAAAGGTCACTTTTCCTTCCAATCCCAAAGAAGGAAAATTCGAAAGATTTCTCAAACTACTATATAATTTCACTCATTTCACATGCTAGCAATGTGAATGCTCAAAATCCTTCAAGCTAGGCTTCAACAGAACATAAACTGAGAGCATCCAGAAGTACAAGATGGACTTAGAAAATGCAGAGGAATCAGAGCTCAAAATGCCAACCTCCATTGGATCATAGGGAAAGCAACAAAATTCCAGAAAAATACCATCTACTTCTACTTCAAAGTCTATACTTAAAGGCTTTGAGTGTGTGGATCACAACAAATTGTGGAAAATTCTTAAAGAGATGGGAACACCAGACCACCTTACTTGCCTCCTGAGAAACCTGTACACTGGTCAAGAAGCAACAGTTACAACTGGATATGGAACAATGGACTGGTTCAAAATTGGGAGAGGAGTACATCAAGGCTGAATATTGTCATCCTACTTATTTAATTTTTGTGCAGAATACATCACGTGAAATGCTGGGCTGGAAGACTCACAAGCTGGAATCAAGATTGCTGGGAGAAACATCAATAACCTCAGATATGCAAACACGATACTTAATGGCAGAAACTGAAGAAGAACTAAAGAGTCTGTTGATGAAAATGAAAGATGAGAGTGAAAATTTTGGATTAAAACTCAATATTCAAAAAACTAAGGTCATGGCACCTGGTCCCATCATGGCAAATAGATGGAGAAAAAATGGAAACAGTGACACACTTCATTTTCTTGGGCTCTAAAATCCCTGTGGATGATGACTGAAGTCATGAAATTAAAAACACTTGCCCTTGGAAGAAAAGCTATGACAAACCTAGACAGTGTGTTAAAAAAAACAGAGACATCACTTTGTTGACAAGGTTCATTAGTCAAATCTACTGTTTTTCAGTAGTCATGTACAGATGTGAGATATGGACCATAAAGAAGACTGAGCACTGAAGAACTGATGCTTTCAAACTGTGGTTTGGAGAAGAATCTTGAGAGTCCCTTGGACAGCAAGATCAAATCCATCAATCCTGAATATTCGTTGGAAGAACTGATGCTGAAACTGAAGCTCCAATACTTCAGCCACATGATGTGAAGAGCTGACTCATTAGAAAAGACCCTGATGCTTGGAAAGATTGAGGGCAACAGGAAAAGGGGGTGATGAGAGAGTGGATGGGATCATCAACTCAATGGTCATGAGTTTGAGCAAATTCAGGGAGATAGTGAAGGACAGGTAAGCCTGGCCTGTTACAGTCCATGAGATCGCAAAGAGTGGGACATGACTGAAAGACAGAACAGCAACAACAAGGTAGAAACAGATGGTGTAGAACCCAGAACTCCTGATTGGCTATCCATCATCAATCGAGGTTGAAACACTCTACTCATGATCAAGGTATCACAGAACTGGAAAGGTCCTCAGTGATCATATCACTTAGTGCAGGGATTGGCAGAACCTTTCACTACAGAAACAGGTCTTGGTTGGGATCTGGCCTGTGGGCCCTCAGGCCATAGTTTGACAATCCCACCCTAGCAGTTCTCAAATGATGTTATGCATCAGCATCACCAGTTATTATTGTTCAGTCACTCAGTCATGGCTGACGCTCTGTGACGCCATGGACAGCAGCACACCAGGCTTCCTTGTCCCTCACTGTCTTCCTGAAATTGCTCAAACTCATGTCCATTGAACAGGTGATACCATCCAACCATCTAATACTCTGGTGACCCCTTCTCCTCCTGCCCTTAATTTTTCTCAGCATCAGGGTCTTTTCCAATGACTCAGCTCTTTGCATCAGGTGGCCAAAGATTTGGAGCTTCAGCTTCAGCATCTGTCCTTCCAATTAATATTCAGGGTTGATTTCCTTTAGGATTGACTGGTTGGGTCTCCTTCCAGTCCAAGGGATTCTCAAGAGTCTTCTTCAGCATCCCAGTTCAAAAGCATCCATTCTTTGGCGCTCAGCCTGCCTTATACTGCAACTTTCGCATCCATACATGACTATTGGAAAAGCCATACCTTTGATTAGATGGGCCTTTGCTGGCAAAGTGATGTCTGTGCTTATTAATATGCTGTCTAGGTTTGTCATACCTTTTCTTCCAAGGAGTAAGTGACTTTTAATTTCATCCTGCAGTCACCATCTGAAGTGATTTTGGAGGCCAAGAAAAAGCCTGTCACTATTTGAACTGTTTCCCCATTAGCCATGAAATGATGGCACCAGATGTCATGATTAAAGTTGTTGTTCCTTTTTAATCTTTATTAAAATTTTAATTGGAGGCGTAATTACAATATTGTGGTGGATATTTTCCATACATTCACAGAAGTCAGCCATGGGTGTACACGTGTCCCCTATCATGAACATCCCTCCTACCTCCCTCCCCAATCCCATCCCTCAGGGTCATCCCAGTGCACCAGCCCTCAGCAACCTGTTTCATTCATTGAACCTGGACTGGCGATCTATTTCACATATGATAATATATGTCTTTCAATGCTATTCTCTCAAATCATCCCACCCTTGCCTTCTCCCACAGAGTCCAAAAGTCTGTTCTTTACATCTGTGTCTCTATTGCTGTCTCGCATATAGGGTCATCGTTACCATCTTTCTAAATACCATATATATGCATTAATATACTGTAATGGTGTTTTTCTTTCTGACTTACTTCACTCTGTATAATAGGCTCCAGTTTCATGCACCTCATTAGAAATGAATCAAATGCATTCTTTTTAATAGCTGAGTAATATTGCATTGTGTACGTGTACCACAGCTTTCCTATCCATTCATCTGTTGATGGACATCTAGGTTGCTTCCATGTCCTGGTTATTATAAACAGTGCTGCGATGAACATTGGGGTACACGTGTCTCCTTCAATTCTGGTTTACTCGGTGTGTATGCCCAGCAGTGGGACTGCTGGGTCGTATGGCAGTTCTATTCCCAGTTTTTTTAAAGAATCTCCACACTGTTCTCCATAGTAGCTGTACTAGTTTGCATTACCACCAACAGTGTAAGAGGGTTCCTTTTTGTCCACACCCTCTCCAGCATTGTTTGTAGGCTTTTGGATAGCAGCCATTCTGATCAGTGTGAGATGGTACCTCATTTACATTTCTCTGATAATGATGGAATCACTGACTTGATGGACATGAGTCTGAGTGAACTTCAAGAGTTGGTGATGGACAGGGAGGCCTGGCGTGCTGTGATCCATGGGGTCGGACATGACTGAGTGACTGAACTGAACTGATAATGACTGATGTTGAGCATTTTTCATGTGTATGTTAGCCATTTGTATGTCTTCTTTGGAGAAATGTCTGTTTAGTTCTTGGGCCCATTTTTTTATTGGGTCGCTTATTTTTTTGGAATTGAGCTGCAGAAGCTGCTTTTACATTTTTGAGATTAATTCTTTACCAGTTGCTTCATTTGCTATTGTTTTCTTCCATTCTGAAGGCTGTATTTTCACCTTGCTTATAGTTTCCTTTGTTGTGCAAAAGCTTTTAAGTTTAATGAGGTCCCATTTGATTATTTTTGCTTTTATTCCATTACTCTGGGAGGTGGTTCATAGAGGATCCTGCTATGATTTACGTCAGAGAGTGTTTTGCCTATGTTTTAACTCTAGAAGTTTTATAGGTTCTGGTCTTACATTTAGATCATTAATCCATTTTGAGTTTATCTTTGTTTATGGTGCTAGAAAATGTTCTAGTTTCATTCTTTCACAAGTCGTTGACCAGTTTTCCCAGCACCACTTGTTAAAGAGATTGTCATTTTTCCATTGAATATTCTTGCCTCCTTTGTCAAAAATAAGGTGTCCATAGGTGCGTGGATTTATCTCTGGGCTTTTTATTTTGTTCCATTGATCTATTTTTCTGTCTTTGTGCCAGTACCATACTGTCTTGATAACTGTAGCTTTGTACTATAGCCTGAAGTCAGGCAGGTTGATTCCTCTGGTTCCATTCTTCTTTCTCAACACTGCTTTGGCAATTTGAGGGTTTTTGTATTTCCATACAAACTGTAAATTTATTTGTTCTAGTTCTGTGAAAAATACAGTTGGTAGCTTGATAGGGATTGCATTGAATCTATAGATTGTTTGGGGTAGTATATTCATTTTCATTATATTGATTCTTCTGATCCATGAACATGGTATATGTCTCCATTATTTTGTGTCATCTTTGATTTCTTTCATTAGTGTTTTATACTTTCTTATATATAGGTCTTTTGTTTCTTTGAAGTGAAGTAACTCAGTCGTGTCCAACTATTTGCAACCCCATGGACTGTAGCTCACCAGGCTCTTTGGCCCATGGGATTTTCCAAGCATGAATATTGGAGTGGGTTGCCATTCCCTTCTCCAGGGGGTCGTCCAGACCCAGGGATCAAACCCAGGTCTCCTGCATTGTAAGCAGATGCTTTACCATCTGAGCTACCAGGGAAGCCCCTCAGTTCAGTTCAGTTCAGTCGCTCAGTCCTGTCCGACTCTTTGCGACCCCATGAATTGCAGCACGCCAGGCCTCCCTGTCCATCACCGACTCCCGGAGTTCACTCAGACTCACGTCCATCGAGTCAGTGATGCCATCCAGCCATCTCATCCTCTGTCCTCCCCTTCTCCTCCTGCCCCCAATCGCTTACACCATCAGGGTCTTTTCCAATGAGTCAACTCTTCGCATGAGGTGGCCAAAGTACTGGAGTTTCAGCTTTAGCATCAGTCCTTCCAAAGAAATCCCAGGGCTGATCTCCTTCAGAATGGACTGGTTGGATCTCCTTGAAGTCCAAGGGACTCTCAAGAGTCTTCTCCAACACCACAGTTCAAAAGCATCAATTTTTCGGCACTCAGCTTTCTTCACAGTCCAACTCTCACATCCATACATGACCACAGGAAAAACCATAGCCTTGACTAGACGGACCTTTGTTGGCAAAGTGATGTCTCTGCTTTTCAATATGCTATCTAGGTTGGTCATAACTTTTCTTCCAAGGAGTAACCGTCTTTAAATTTCATGGCTGCAATCACCATCTGCAGTGATTTTGGAGCCCAGAAAAATAAAGTCTGACACTGTTTCCCCATCTATTTCCAATGAAGTGATGGGACCAGATGCCATGATCTTCGTTTTCTGAATGTTGAGTTTTAAGCCAACTTTTTCACTCTCCTCTTTCACCTTCATCAACAGGCTTTTTAGGTCTTCTTCACTTTTTGCCATAAGGGTGGTGTCATCTGCATATCTGAGGTTATTAGTATTTCTCCCGGCAATCTTGATTCCAGCTTGTGCTTCTTCCAGTCCAGCATTTCTCATGATGTACTCTGCATATAAGTTAAATAAGCAGGGTGACAATATACAGCCTTGACGTACTCCTTTTCCTATTTGGAACCAGTCTATTGTTTCATGTCCAGTTTAACTGTTGCTTCCTGACCTGCATACAAATTTCTCAAGAGGCAAGTCAGGTGGTCTGGTATTCCCGTCTCTTGAAGAATTTTCCACAGTTTATTGTGATCCTCACAGTCAAAGGCTTTGGCATAGTCAATAAAGCAGAAATAGATGTTTTTTCTTGAACTCTCTTGCTCCTACCCCACGCCTGAGGCCAGGGGCGGCGGCCGGGAGGACCTAACCCACACCCGAGGCCAGGGGCTGCGGCAGGGAGGAGCAACCCCACCTCCAAGGAGCAGTGGCTGCACAGGCGCAGGAGGGCCTAGAGGAGCTATTCCAACTTCAAGGTCAGAAGGGGCGATGGTGAGGAGATACCAATCGTCCAAGGTAAGGAGCAGCAGCTGTGCTTTGCTGGAGCAGCTGTGAAGAGATGCCCCACGTCCAAGGTAAGAGAAACCCAAGTAAGATGGTAGGTGTTGCAGGAGGGCATCAGAGGGCAGACATACTGAAACCATACTCACAGAAAACTGGTCAATCTAATCACACTAGGAACACAGCCTTGTCTAACCTTGGGCCCACCCAAGATGGGTGGGTCATGGTGGAGAGGTCTGACAGAATGTGGTCCACTGGAGAAGGGAATGGCAAACCACTTCAGTATTCTTGCCTTGAGAACCCCATGAACAGTATGAAAAAGCAAAATGATAGGATACTGAAAGAGGAACTCCCCACATCAGTAGGTGCCCAATATGCTATTGGAGATCAGTGGAGAAATAACTCCAGAAAGAATGAAGGGATGTAGCCAAAGCAAAAACAATATCCAGTTGTGGATGTGACTGGTGATAGAAGCAAGGTCTGATGCTGTAAAGAGCAATATTGCATAGGAACCTGGAATGTCAGGTTCATGAATCAAGGCAAATTGGGAAGCCCCTAGGTAGCCTTATTTCTAATTTTTTTTTTTTTTTTAATTTTTATGGCAATGGTGAATGAATTGTTTCCTTATTTCTCTTTCTGTTTTCTCATTGTTAGTGTATAGGAATGCAAGGGATTTCTGTATGCTAATTTTATATTCTGCAACTTTACTATAATCATTGATTAGCTCTAGTAATTTTCTGGTGGAGTCTTTAGTGTTTTCTACATAAAGGATCATGTCATCTGCAAACAGTGATAGTTTTAATTCTTCTTTTCCAATCTGGATTCCTTTTATTTCTTTTTCCTCTGTGATTGCTGTGGCTAAAACTTCCAAAACTATGTTGAATAGCAGTGGTGAGAGTGGGCATCCTTGTCTTTTCCTGACTTTAGGGGAAATGCTTTCAATTTTTCACCATTGAGGATAATGTTTGCTGTTGGTTTATCATATATGGCTTTTATTATGTTGAGGTATGTTCCTTCTATGCCTGCTTTCTGAAGGGTTTTTATCATAAATTGATGTTGAATTTTGTCACAGGCTTTCTCTATCTCAGTTTTTTTAATGTTGAGTCTTAAGCCAGCTTTTTCACTCTCATCTTTCACCTCCACCAAGAGGCTCTTTAGTTCCTCTTCACTTTTTGCCATTGAAGTGGTATCATCTCCATCTGAGGTTGCTGATATTTCTCTAAGCCATCTTTATTCCAGCTTGTGAGTCTTCCAGTCTGGCAAGTTAAATAAGCAAGTTGACAATATACAGCCTTGACGTACTCCTTTCCCAATGCTGAAGCAGTCCATTTTTCCATGTCCAGTTCTAACTGTTGTTTCTTGACCTGCATACAAGTGTCTTAGAATTACCAGAGAGTTTTCTATAAACACAAGTTTCAGGGCCCAAATCCTAGACATTGTGATTCCTCAGGTTTGGAAGCAGGAGAGTTTGTATTACCAACAAAATTCCTAGGTAATCATAATGCTGCTGGTTAAGGGCTTATACTTGGGGAACCACTGCTGTGATTCAACTTCTTTATTTTATACATGAGGAGAATAATGCCAGATATATTGTTTCAACTTCCTACATAAGGTCATAAAGCCAGGACATGAGGGAATTAGGGCTTCTATGAAAATGTTATTTATACTAAAAGTTTTTATGACATTCTAACCATATCCTAGGCGCTGTGTTTGATTGTAGATATTGTCGAGAGCCGCGTTAGGCATTACTGAAAAAATGGAGGCATGGCCCAAACCCCCACCCTTTGTTCCATAGGCACGGACCCGGAATGAAGGAGTTAGGCTTTGTGATTCTGTCTTGTTTTTTCCTTTCCTCGGCTGAGTTGACTGAAGAGAATATTAAGGTTATGGCTTATTGTTTTTGAGAGGAGCATGAGAAGGCATAAAACCTTCTGCAGCTGTGCTCAAAGAATAATTCATAAAGTTAATCACTGGCATTTGTTCAAGAACTTTTACAAAAAAGTCTTCCAGGGTGAGCACACAACCTGCAGCTTGAGGCCATGGGAGGGATTGTTATCTGAAGCCCATTTGTGAGAAAAGTGTTTATGGCAAAGGAGTTTGCTGAATTTAGGGCTTAGGAATAATTAAAACAGTTAGAAGCTAAAGATTTAAGGATTGCTGTAATATTCTACTATAGCTTACATAAATTAGGGACTTTAGAGATATTATTAGCTAGAAGCCCTTTCTAAGAAATAGTGAGCTTAGGATACTAGGGGCAAACAGGACTTAGAAAGATAAGAAATAAACTGAGGAATGTTGTATGCAGCCCAGACATTAGCATGAGTTACAGTGTATTCACATGGACACATGAGAAAAAGTAGATGAGAATCGCTGAGAACGGAACTCCTTTCGAGGGGCAACAATGATTTTTGGAGAAAAATAAATCTGGGTCATTGGGAACTAAAAATATCAAACCTCTGACCTAATGCTTTTGTAAAAGTATAAAAGAGAATCATAAGCTTGAAATAAACAGGCAGTCCAAGAAAAATGAGAGGCTGCCTCAGTTTCTCGCCAACACCACTCACCCCTTCAGGTTGAATCCCTGGCTCCTGGAGCTGGACTCCAGCAAGATATTGACAGATGAATGTTACATGGGTTAGAAATGAGGTAACAGCTGATATGGTGTCTATGACTGTTGGGGAATGTAAGAAGCAATGGGACCACAGTAAAAATACCTGCTTCTTGAAGCATCAGGAAGGATAAATTGTAGTCAACCAGTTATAATAAGCAGGTGGGAGAAGAAAATTCCCGACAGATGGAACACTTGTGTGAGACTTATGAGAAGCAACATCTTATGTGTGAGAGTTAGGAGACTTATGAGAAGCATCACATACTTAACAGTAGCATTTTTGGCGCTGTCTCTTATTAACTGTGAGCCTGGGTACATTATTTATCTTCTAAACCTCAGTATCCTCTTCAAAAAATGGCACAGAAGACAATCTACAGCATATAGTTGATGTGTGGATTACACAAGATAATGAATTTAAAGTGGTTTGGCATAGTGCTTGAAACACAATTCGCCCTTAACAAACAATTGTTACTACCATTATTACCACAGTGCAGCAGCGTGTCAGCACAATACATTCACAGTCATGAACAGACCTGGAGAATCAAGTGTAGATGAAGTTACAGAGTCTGGCAAGCCTGGGCCATGAAGGACTACCTGCAACAGTATCTTTTTATGTGAAGGCAATGGGCAGCCAGTGAAGAAGTTAGGCAGAAGAATGACATGCTATAGTAAGCATTATAACTGGAAGAAGGGAGAATGATATTGATGGGTGACATGGTAATCCAAAAGGCAGGGGCAGATTTTGAAGAAAGGATGATAAGCTCAGTTTTGGAAATAGGCAGAATATGTAAAGGGATCTGTCTAGAACACAAAAGGAACATCTCAGCTATGCAAATTTGGGGTTCCTCAGTTGGCAGTTGAGGTCACAGAAGTGAATTCAATGATCCAGTGATATTGTGTGGAGAGAAAAGGGTCCACACCAACATGTATAGTGTCAGCACTGAGAATTGGGAGACAAGATTCATGAGATATCATCCTTGTAGTTAAGACAAGGAGAAACAATACAGAATCCTCCAGAGACCACGCAAAATAAGGAACAATGTGTGACACCTGGATTTAGAACCAGGAGATACAATTGTATACTCTGCTTTATGGTTGGTGAATTACATCACAAACATTCCATAAAAGGCTACAGATTTGCCTGTTAAAAGGTAAAGAGGGTATACAATAATTATTCAAAGAGCTATGTTTTTCCATAAACAAATAAAAACTCTCCTTCTGAAACCTCAAGACTAATGATTTAAGTAATTAACTTCCAGTTTCTGCCCAAGGACCTCTGTGACATTCCAGGCCTTCTGTGATCTGACCTTAGATGACACCAGTCCAGCCTTGCCGCACCACCCCCTCCCAACCCCAACACCCTGTCATAAAGATGGTCCTAGCAACATGGACAGTTTCTGCATTTTCCTCATATACACCATGAGTTTTCAAGCCTCTGGGTCTTTGTTTATTCTGTTCCCTTACCCCAGAGTTATTCTGTCTTCCCAAGGTGATGAAAAAATATATGTCAGAAAATTATAATCATATTTTAAGCTTGATTTCTGTGTCATGCCACACCCTCTCACTTTACTCACCCACCAGTATCCTCTGCCTAATACAGCACTTTTTCCCAAACTTTATTTCATTTGTTTATTTACCTATTTGATCTCTGTCTCTCCTGTGAATATAAGCACCGCAAGGTGAAGGATCACACTGGCCTAGGTCTGTATTCCCATCCAGTTGTATCTACTGTATTCAAGTATCTGGTCTATAGAAAGCACTCAAAATCTATTTATTTAATGGATGAAGGAAAGAATGTATCATGCTTAGAAAGTATTTTTAAAATAATTTGGAAAAAGCATATGAAAACTCATAAAGACATAATACCTGTATACTAGAGTGAGATAAACAGAACTGAAGTTTGGGGAGGACAAGTGAGAGAAGAGAAAGCTTATGAAAAGGACAAGTAACTAGGTACCTACCAGACACATTCATCACCTGTATTTTTTTTTTCCACATGAACATTATGAAGTAGGTGTTAATACTGCCATTTCATGAATGAGAGCACAGAAGCTTGGACAGGCTACCAATTTGCTGTCCAAATCACATAGCTTATAAGTGGTGGTGGTTTAGTCACCAAGTCATGTCTGACTCTTTGTGACCCCATGGTCACCAGACTCCTCTGTCCATGGGATTCTCCAGGCAAGAATACTCGAGTGGGTTGCCATTTCCTTCTCCAGGGGATCTTCCTAACACAGGGATGAAACCTGGGTCTCCTGCATTGTGGGCAGATTCTTTACCAACTAAGCTATGTAGGAAGCCAGGTTATAAGTGGCAGCACTGAGTTAAGTCTTATTCTACAATACTATGGCCTTGTATGATACCATATTGCTTTCATGAATTACAGTGCACAAGAAGAGACTGAATTAAACATTAAACAAGGTGTGACTAGAGATTTAGTGTCTCTTGTTTGATCCAGTAAAAGGTAAGAGTACTGCCAATATAAGAGCAGTTAACTTATAATTAAAAGATGAATTAATCATTGTGTGGACAAAATGTGCAGCAAAAACAACCATGAGCAAGGTTTAATAGCCTACACTTTTGTCATGTCTCTGATACTTAGATATGAGTTACTTTGTTCAAGTCACTAACCCACTTTGAGCCTCATCAAGGAAAGAATTCTACCTCATAGAGATGTGACATGGAGCAAAAAACAAAAAAAAAAAACATATTTTGCAAGCATTCTGAAAACTGAAACAAGTTAGATGTATCTAACAGATAATTTATTCTAGGCTTCCGGAATTTTCTCTACCCTACACTCTTTGAAACATGTCTCTCACAAAGTTTTTGTTTATCCTTCTCTTTTTGTCTTAAGCACTATAATTTGATTACAATTAAGCCCATGTGTGTTTGTTTCCTGATCCCTGTTTAGAAATAATGCAATGATATGGTCTCTTTCAAGAAACACCCTAAATAGTACAGTAGAAATTTTAACTGGGGTCAAGATGGTCAGAAAGACTATTCTGCCACAAACCCACTATGTGACCATTTAAAAATAATTTCCCTCCTCATAGTCTCACTTTCTTTACCTGTAAAATGAATTGAATTAAATGATTTCTAAAATCTTTCCTAAATCTTGCATTTTAAGATTACTTACTCTTCTGAAATTAATTTGAAGTATGAAACATGATTTAATCATCCCCCATCTTTTCAACTTGGTTCCTAGGAATCTGGATAAATCTTTATTTTCTTGCCCTTAAAATGATTATGGGGAAAAGAAATGCATGTTACATAACTTTCTCTGTCTATGAGTTATCCTTACAAATTTAGGAGGAATATCTTTCTGCTCTAAATATTAGATTGACTCCACTTATTCACTGTTGACAGGGATTTTAAAAAATACGTCATAGCCCCTTTTGTCAGCTGGCAGCTAATAGGAAATTTCAGAGAAGTGATCGTCTTAAATAGAAGGGGTTTTTTTTTTTGTTTTTTGTTTTGTTTTTTTCCAGTCAGGGAATGAAACTCATCTTGATTTAAAAAAAAAAAAAAAAAAGATTGGGAAACCAGCATAAATCTTCAAAGTTTAGAGAGATGGAAGAACCAATGGGCTTCTTATGATCACCGCTTCTAGCCATCCATCAATGGAGTAGAAAATAAATGTGTTTTAAACTATGTGTGGCTTCAGATAGACTCCATATTAAATAATAATAATAATGCCACCTTTAAGTGCATTAATAAAAGTCTAGTGTCCTTGCCATGTGAAATAATTGATCCATTTACTCTTCATTTAGAGTATTATTTCTGACAATCACCTAAATATAAAAAATGTACTTAAATGTAAAATCAACATATTAGAGTGTCCAAAGAATAATAATGAAGAGGGAGATGGGATCTGAAATTCAGGCTCTTTATAAGAAACAAAAGGATTTTAATCCAGATAAAAAAGATTTAAGGAAGACCTCATAATGGTAATTAATTATTGATCATATTTTATGTTATTAAGTAAAAACAAATAAATAAATAGGAGGAAGATAAAAGAAGAAATATTTGACTGAATGGTACAGAGAAGGTTCCAAATAATCAAACATTCCTATGTTAGAACAGGTCTTACCAGAGGTGGCACTGACAAGACATAGAACTTGTGTGAGCAGAGGTGATGGATATCTATCACATAGGTTGGAAAATAAAAAGTTGCTTTAGCATTATATTCCCGCCCCCTCACCCACTTTTTCTTTTTTGAGTTATTCTCAAGTGACCTTCAAAATCAACAGGTCAAAAAAATTACCACCTCTATTGGAGATGAAGCATGGGCTTCATTGTTCATTTGTAAACATGAAACTTTAACTCCAAATTAATGTCAAGTACCTGGTCTATTTATGAGTATTTTGTTTTGCTTTAGTCACGCCTTTTGTATTAGAGTTACTTGAGCCCTCAGATCCTCTTCCATCACAGTAATTTCCTTCTAATTTTGTTTTTAAAGGCTTCTCTGCATTCTGCAAATGTGAAACATAGGTCTCAAAGTAGATAACTAATGTAGAAACTTTCATTTCAGTCTATGATGGAATGGCAGGGATCAGATTACCTTCTTGCCTTAATAAGAAAAATGGAATAAACATACTAAAAATATTTTAGACATTGGGAAAACAGTTTGCACAAGATAATGATCCCTGAAAGAAGGAAAATAAATCAGTCATGTGAGTCTGCCAGGTCACCGGCTGAAAAATACTTCCAGGCCAAAGACAGGAGGAGAAAACTCAGAACCTGGTGATTGCACTAAGGTGAAAATATGGAATTTAGGGATAGAGAGGCTGAAGGGAGATAGACATTGTGGAGCAGTTTACTGAGAGGAGGAACTTAAACTAAGAACGAGTTCCAAAAATATTTAGACAGGGTCCTGGAGTCCTTGACTTTGTATAAATCCTAGCAAATATGGAGGGGAAACTACACAAGACTTAATGGAAAATAGACAGGGAAATAATTTAAACAGTGACAGACTATTTTCTTGGGCTCCAAAATCACTGCAGATGTTGACTGAAGCCATGAAATTAAAAGATACTTGCTCCTTGGAAGAAAAGCTATGACAAACCTAGACAGCATATTAAAAAGCAGAGACATTACTTTGCCGAGAAAGTTAAAGCTATGCTTTTTCCAGTAGTTATGTGTGGATGTGAAAATTGGACCATAAAGAAAGCTGAGTGCCAAAGAATTGAACTGTGGTGCTGGGGAAACTCTTGAGAGTCCCTTGAACTGCAAGGAGATCCAACCAGTGAATCCTAAAGGAAATCAGACCTGAATATTCATTGGAAGGACTGATGCTGAAGCTGAAACTCCAATACTTTGGCGACCTGATGCAAAGAACTGACTCACTGGGAAGACCCTGATGCTGGGAAAGATTGAAGGCAGGAGGAGAAGGGGAGGACAAAGGACTAGACAGTTGGGTGACACCACCAACTTAATCGACATAAGTTTGCGAAGACTCTGGAAGTTAGTTATGGACAGGGAAGCCTGGTGTGCTGCAGTACATGCGGTCACAAACAGTCAGACATGACTGCACGACTGAATGGATCTGAAACAAAAGTGGAGAACAACATTGGAAGGTAGGAGTCACAACAACTTCTGGTATTGTATTCTCAACATCCAAAGTGGAAATAAGCAAGTGCATACAGAGAGTACACAGATAATCAGGTAGAACTTATAGAAGGGTACAGTCTTGTTAGTAGAGCTAAATTAGCCCTTCAGTAAAGAGGAACTAAAAAGCCTCTTGATGAAAGTGAAAGTGGAGAGTGAAAAAGTTGGCTTAAAACTCAACATTCAGAAAACGAAGATCATGGCATCCAGTCCCATCACTTCATGACAAATAGATGGGGAAACAGTGGAAACAGTGTCAGACTTTATTTTTCTGGTCTCCAAAATCACTGCAGATGGTGACTACAGCCATGAAATTAAAAGATGCTTACTCCGTGGAAGGAAAGTTATGACCAACCTAGATAGCATATTCAAAAGCAGAGACACTACTTTGCCAACAAAGGTCTGTCTAGTCAAGACTATAGTTTTTCCAGTGGTCACGTATGGATGTGCAAGTTGGACTGTGAAGAAAGCTGAGCGCCAAGATTTGATGCTTTTGAACTGTGGTGTTGGAAAAGACTCTTGAGAGTCCCTTGGACTGCAAGGAGATTCACCCAATCCATTCTGAAGATCAGCCCTGGGATTTCTTTGGAAGAAATGATGAAAGCTGAAACTCCAGTATTTTGGCCACCTCATGCGAAGAGTTGACTCACTGGAAAAGACTCTGATGCTGGGAGGGATTGGGGCAGGAGGAGAAGGGGATGACAGAGGATGAGATGGCTGGATGGCATCACTGACTCTATCTATGGACGTGAGTCTGGGTGAACTCTGGGAGTTGGTGATGGACAGGGAGGCCTGGCGTGCTGCGGTTCATGGGGTCGCAAAGAGTTGGACATGACTGAGTGACTGAACTGAGCTGAAAGGCTATACCAACAAAATTCTGTATTGTCAAAGCTATGGTTTTTCCAGAAGTCATATATTTGATCCATAAAGAAAGCTGAGCACCAAAGAATTGATGCTTTTGAATTTTGGTGCTGGAGTAGACTCTTGAGAGTCCTTTGGACTGAAAGATAAAACCAGTCAATCCTAAGAAATCAACTCTGAATATTCACTGGAAGGACTGTTGCTGAAGTTGAACCTCCAATAATTTGGCCATCTGATGCAAAGTGCTGACTCACTGGAAAAGAACTTAATGCTTGGAAAAACTGAAAGCAGAAGGAGAAGGGAGCAGTAGAGAATGAGACAGACAAGATTGACCAGCTCAATGGACATGATTTTGAGAAATCTCTGGGAGACAGTACAGGACAGAGGAGCCTGGTGTACAACAGTCTACGGAGCTGCAAAAAGTCAGACATGACTTAGTGACTGAACAACAACAAAAAAACTTCTAGGGCAAGGATGCAAATGAACAAAAGACTGAAAGTAACAAAATGCATGCTTGAATAAAATCCAGCACTAGAAAGAGAATATTACAAAATCCAGAAACCAAAACTGTAAAAACTGTGGTTATTTGCCACCCATTCAAAATGGCAAGTCATAAAAAGTTTAAAAAAAAAAAAAAAAGACAACCTATGGCCTTGAGAAAAATCAGTCAATTAAATCTAGAAATAAACAGATAGTGGAATTGGCAAGCAAAAAAAAAAAAAAAATTAAAGCAGCTATTATAATTATTTTCCATGTGCTCAAGGAAGTAGAAGTAAACAGGAGCCTGATGAAAAATGAAAGCTTTAAAAATACACAAAAGGAGCTAAGTAATTCAGAAAAAGAAAATATATATGTATCAGTTCAGTTCAGTTGCTGAACTGAAATACAGAAAATATAGAACCCGAGGCTCCCCTCTCTTTCACTATCTTCCTGAGTTTGCTCAAAGTCATATCCATGGAATCAGTGATGCCATCTAACCATCTCACCTTCTGTTGCTCCCTTCTCCTCCTGCCCTCAGTCTTTCCCAGAATCAGGGTCTTTCCCAATGACTCAGCTCTTTACATCAGGTGGCCAAAGTATTGGAGCTTCAACTTAAGCATCAGTCCTTCCAATGAATATTCATCTTTGAGTTCCTTTAGGATTGACTGGTTTGATTTCCTTGCAGTCCAAGGGTCTCTCAAGAGTCTCCAGCACCACAATTTGAAAGCATTAATTCTTCAGGGCTCAGCCTTCTTTATGGTCCAACTCCCACGTATGTATGGTCCATACATAACTACTGGTAGTACAGCAATATCAAGTGGAGCGAAATCAAGTGCTAAAAGGAAAATATAAACAAACAAACCTGCAAACTTGTAATTTGTAACCTACTTAAAATATATTTTGTAAATAAATGATAAATACTGTTTATTTCTTTTTTATTAAATATAAGTAAGAAAACAATATATGAAAACATTCATTGCCAGGAGATAAGCGATAAAAGAAATATGAAATGAAGTTATTTGATCAGAGAGTAACTGACAGTGGATAGAAATTTGAATCAATGCAGGAGTAAATGACATCAGAAAAGGTAAATAAGTGGATATATATGAAATACATTTTTCTCATTTTTAATCTCTTTAAAAGATATCTGACCACTTAAAGCAAAAATAAAAATTTGTAACAGGATGTACAATATACATTAGAGAAAATTGTCTAACATCAATAGTATAGCTCAGGAGAAGGGAAACAGATGTACACTGTTTTCAGGTTCCCATATTTTAATAAGTGTTTTAAAATACATGATGCAAAAGTGATTAGAACTAAAATAAGAAATCTGCAGTTATAGTTGAAGAGTTCAATAATCTGTATTCAATAATTGATGAAGAATTAATGATAAAATCAGTTAATATATGGAAAACTTGAACAATAATTTCAACAGGGGGAATCAAGATGGGGCAGTGAAAGAATGTTCATCTCTTCCCACAAATGCAACTAGAATACATCTACAAATTGAGCAATTATCATAAAGCAAATGCTGAACACATGTAGAGGACATCGGACACCAAAAAGGACAAGAAAGACCCCTGCATAAACAGGAAAGATGAAAGCAAGAAGAAGGGGAAAGGAAGAGTAAGGCAGTGAGAAAAGTCCACTCCCCCTAGAGAGGGAACTGAAGGAGAAGAAAAGTTACTGTATCCTGGGAAAACTCTTAGGAGCAGGGAGATCACTTGGGGCATAAGGGGAGCTGCAGGGGCTTGGGAGTGCTCCAATCACTTACTTCATACCACAGATCAGAAATACAGCTGAAAAAACAGACCTAGGGACCTCTACTCTGACAATTATAGAATCAGTTTAGTTCAGTTTAGTCGCTCAGTCATGTCCACCATGGACTGCATCATCCAGGCCTCCCTGTCCATCACCACCTCCCGGAGTTTACTCAAATTAATGTCCATTGAGTTGGTGATGCCATCCAACCAACTCATCCTTTGTTGTCCCCTTCTCCTCCTGCCTTCAATCTTTCCCTGCATCAGGGTCTTTTCAAATGAGTCAGCTCTTCATATCAGGTGGCCAAAGTATTGGAGTTTCAGCTTCAACATCAATCCTTCCAATGAATATTAAGGACTGATTTCCTTTAGGATGGACTGGTTGGATCTCCTTGCAGTCCAAGGGACTCTCAAGAGTCTTCTCCAACACCACAGTTCAAAAGCATCAATTCTTCAGGGCTCAGCTTTCTTTATAGTCCAATTCTCATATCCATACATGATTACTGGAAAAACCATAGCTTTGACTAGATGGACCTTCATTGGAAAAGTAATGTCTCTTTTTTTTTTTTTTTTGAAATCCCGAGTCCAAAAAACCCGCGCCGGTTCACCGATAGCGGCCTCTCCAACACGCTGGCCAGCGCCATGTCTAGTAAGGGCAAGGGAACTGCTTGCCAGAACGCCTAGCAAAGAACGACCGGGCAAATGTCTCTGCTTTTTAATACACTGTCTAGGTTGCTCATAACTTTCCTTCCAAAGAGTAAGTGTCTTTTAATTTCATGGTGACAGTCACGATCTGCAGTGATTTTGGAGCCCCCAAAAATAAAGCCAGCCACTGTTTCCACGGTTTTCTCATCTATTTGCCATGAAGTGATGGGACCAGATGCCATAATCTTAGTTTTCTGAATGTTAAGCTTTAAGCCAACTTTTTCACTCTGTTCTTTCACTTTCATCAAGAGGCTCTTTAGTTACTCTTTGTTTTTTGCCATAAGGGTGGTGTCATCTGCATATCTGAGGTTATTGATATTTCTCCCAGCAATCTTTATTCTAGCTTGTGATTCATCCAGCCCAGTGTTTCTCATGATGTACTCTGCATATAAGTTAAATAAGCAGGGTGACAATACAGAGCCTTGACATACTCCTTTTCCTATTTGGAACCAGTGTGTTTGTTGTTCCATGTCTGGTTCTAACTGTTGCTTCCTGACCTGCATACAGATTTCTCAGGAAGCAGGTCAGGTGGTCTGGAATTCCCAACTCTTTCAGAATTTTCCACAGTTTATTGTGATCAACACAGTCAAAGGCTTTAGCATAGTCAATAAAGCAGAAATATATGTTTCTTTCTGGAACTCTCTTGCTTTTTCTATGATCCAGTGGATGTTGACAATTTGATCTCTGGTTCCTCTGCCTTTTCTAAAACCAGCTTGAACATCTGGAATTTCACAGTTCATGTATTACTGAAGCCTTGCTTGGAGAATTTTGAGCATTACTTTACTAGCATATGAGATGAATGCAATTGTGTGGTAGTTTGAGCAGTCTTGGCATTGTCTTTCTTTGGGATTGGAATGAAATGGTAAACTAATTTGAATACAGTGTTCCAAAGAATAGCAAGGAGAGACAAGAAAGCCTTCCTCAGTGATGAGTGCAAAGAAATAGAGGAAAACAATAGAATGGGAAAGACCAGAGATCTCTTCAAGAGAATTAGAGATACCAAGGTATCATTTCATGCAAAGGTGGGCACAACAAAGAACAGAAATGGTATGGACCTAACAGAAGCATACACAGAAGATCTGTACAAAAAAGATCTGCATGACCTAGTTAATCATGATGGTGTGATCACTCACCTAGAGCCAGACATCCTGGAATGTGAAGTCAAGTGGGCCTTAGGAAGCATCACTATGAACAACACCAGTGGAGTTGATGGAATTCCAGTTGAGCTATTTCAAATCCTAAAAGATGATGCTGTGAAAATGTTGCATTCAATATGCCAGCAAATTTGGAAAACTCAGCAGTGGCCACCGGACTGGAATAGGTCAGTTTTCATTCCAATACCAAAGAAAGGCAATGACAAATAATACTCAAACTACCACACAATTATGGAATAAATCTAACCTACAACAGGGCAGTGACATCCATAGAGCAAAGGTAAGGTTGTGATCAACATGCAGGGCAAGTTCTGGTTACCACAACATCAGTCAAACTTCCTATCAATAATGGCCAGCATACATTGAGGAATGAGGTGGAAGACATCCACACTAAAACCAGCCTTTACTATTTCTTTAAAAAAAAATCTGTTTAAAAAAGAAATTTGCTATTTAAAATCTCTTTAAAACAGAAATTTACTATTTCTTTAAAAAAGAAATATTAAACCCACATGGGTTATGCAGAGATGATCCAACAGAAAAATGGCCCTCAATGACAGTCTGAGGGTCTAGAATCAGGAGGAAGAACTCCCAGAGCATTTAGCCTTGAAAACCAGTAGGGCTGGAGTGCAGGAGCTCCACAGAACTGGGAGAAAAAGAAACTCTACTCTTAGGGTGCACACAAGATGTCATGTACACTGGGACCCAGCACAAAGCAGTAGCTCCATAGGAACCTGGGCTAGACCTAACTATGGGTTTTGAAGTCCCAAAGAGGTAGGGGTTGGCTGTTGCTCACTGTGAAGGCAATGACACCCACAGCAGAGGGCCAAAGAATGTTAATTGATATGAGCTCTCCTGGAAATCCCATTTCTGTACCAAGATCTGGCCCCACACAACAGTCTGTAGGTTCCAGCACTGGAAATCCTCAAGCCAAACAACCAGCAAGGTAACACAATCCCACACATCAGTATGCAGGCTGCCAAAAATCATACTAAGCTCACAGCCACACAAACCATACACCTGACATGGCCCAGCCACCAGAGGGACAAAACTCTTTTCTTCCTACCAGAAAGTCTCTTCTTCCTACCAGAAAGCCTCACTCACCCAGGGACAGACACCAGAAGCAAAAGAAGCTACAGTCTTGCATCGTGCAGAAAGGAGACCACAAACAGAGTTAAACAAAATGAAACAAATTAGAAATATGCTGCAGACAAAGGAGCCAGGTAAATAGATACAAGAATAACTAAATAAAGATGAGAAAGATAATTTATGGGGAAAAAGACTCAGAGTAAAGATAATAAAGATAGTCCAAAATCTCAGAAAAAGAATGGAGATCTTAGACTGAAAAGATAAAAGAAATCTTTAACAAAGATTTAAACAACAGAGATGAAAAACACAACTGAAATTAAAAATACATTAGAAGGAATCAAGAGCAGACTAACACTGGCAGGAAAATGAGTAAATGAGCTGGAAGACAGAGTAATGGAAATTACTGCCACAGAACAGATTTTTTTTTTTTTTTAAAGAATGAAATTATAACAGGTTCAGCGACCTCTGGGACAGCATTAAATGCACCAAAATTCACATGATAGAGGTCCCAGAAAAAGAAGAGAAAGATAAAGGGCTTGAGAAAATATTCAAAAAGACCCATATAACTGATCACCCATATACCCTTTCTATAGAAAACAAAAAATAAAAGATAAAATAAAATAAGTAAAAGAATATTTGGAGTTCAGGAAATTATAAAGTGAATTCAAAATTATAACACAATTTCTGTATGAAAAAGTAGAAAACTGACATAGTATGACATATTATATAATGCATATAACAATATGACATATTACTTATATATTTTCACATTGATGAGATACAGGTATAATCTTCTAAAACTACATATAAAGTAATATTTTCCCAGGAAAAACAAATCCAAAAAAGGTATGGTCTAATTATAAAACATTTTAAAATGAGGCATGATTCTGGGCAACTGCAATAGTGTTAGAAAGATCATTCTGGAGAAAAATATTCAAAAGGAAAAAAAGTCAACTCTTCAGGAGTAAGGCAGACAGCCTGAAATAAAACATACTAATGTTTATAACTGATACTAGCTGTATCCTGTGAATTACCTGTGCTGAAAAGATGAGGAGGCAAATTTGTTCAAAAGCTTAGAAAGTGAGTCCATAATGGAGAAGAACCTGGAACCAGTGTTACAGATTTTTGGAGTTGTTCACATAAAACATGTAGCTGCTGGGGCTGTGAGAAAACCTGAGATGACAAAGAAAGAGGATCTGAAGCACAATTCATGGAAGTGATGTGAGGAAGATAAGGCACAAAAGGCTACAAAGCCCTTAGATCTAGAAACTGTACGTCTATAAATGTGTACTTTTCTAGAAGGAAGAGGTGTCTGAAAGGAGAATCATTGGTGATCAGACTTTGATACTTGGCACAAACTGGTGACCCAATTTTGTTAATGATGTCAGAAGACAGTTTGTGGGGAAACTTGGAGTTGTAATGTAAGGAAGTGTC
Source organism: Bos mutus (assembly GCF_027580195.1). Taxonomy (NCBI): domain Eukaryota; kingdom Metazoa; phylum Chordata; class Mammalia; order Artiodactyla; family Bovidae; genus Bos; species Bos mutus. Next base: position 60,620,499 of record NC_091635.1, on the reverse strand, counting down.
ACAGCTGCCATGGTGGCCAGTCCATGGAGTGGATTGTGAGGAGAGAGCCTTTGCCATCACATAGAGATCCTGCAACACAGGTTGGGGTCCAAGGGGGGAGAGTTGACTCTTTCCTATTACCAAAGTTTCCAAGTAAGAACATCCTTTGCTGGATACTTACTACATAAACGCTTTTGTCTTTTTCTTTAAATGCTATAGAATATGTTGGATAGTGTTTTGCCTATGTTGTCCTCTAAAAGTTTTATAGTTTCTGGTCTTATGTTTAGATCTTTAATCCATTTTGAGTTTATTTTTGTGTATGGTGTTAGAAAGTGTTCTAGTTTCATTGTTTTACAAGTGGTTGACCAGTTTTCCCAGCACCACTTGTTAAAGAGATTGTCTTTTCTCCATTGTATATCCTTGCCTCCTTTGTCAAATATAAGGTGTCCATAGGTGCATGGGTTTATCTCTGGGCTTTCTATTTTGTTCTGTTGTTCTTTATTTCTGTCTTTGTGGAAGCAACCTAGATGTCCATCAGCAGATGAATGGATAAGAAAGCTGTGGTACATATACACAATGGAGTATTACTCAGCCATTAAAAAGAATACATTTGAATCAGTTCTAATGAGGTGGATGAACCTGGAGCCGATTATACAGAGTGAAGTAAGCCAGAAAGAAAAACACCAATACAGTATACTAATGCATATATATGGAATTTAGAAAGATGGTAACGATAACCTTGTATGCGAGATAGCAAAAGAGACACAGATGTATAGAAGAGTCTTTTGGACTCTGTGGGGGGGGGGGGATGATTTGGGAGAATGGCATTGAAACATGTATAATATCATATAAGAAACGAATTCCCAGTCCAGGTTTGATGCAGGATACAGGATGCTTGGGGCTGGTGCACTAGGATGACCCAGAGGGATGGTATGGGGAGGGAAGTGGGAGGGGGCTTCAGGACTGGGAACACGTGTACACCCGTGGTGGATTCATGTTGACGTATGGCAAAACCAGTACAATATTGTAAAGTAATTAGCCTCTAATTAAAATAAATAAATTTAAAAAATAAAAAAAAATAAAATGCTATAGAATATTGCATTTTATAACAGTCCATATTTTGTAACAGTCCCTGTCATTTTTGCCAGTATAAGAAGTAGGGTTCCTGGTTGAAAGTTATGGTCTTGCTGCTTTTGATTATCTTCCATCTGACAAAAGATATAAACTGAAGGTAAAAAAAAAAAAAAAACCTGCTGTGGACTCTGAAAACAATCATATTATCACATAACAACTCAATGAACAGTTTTTACTCTTACAAGTACTTCACCAAGCCACTTTTCAATAAAGCTCTATTTTGTGAAGGCAAAGTAGGCATGTCTTTCACATGGGAGGTTTTGCCAGGAGGAGAAAAGAGTGAATGTTCAGCTAGCCAGGAAGCCAGGGAATAATGAGGACAGTGCTATGAACGTTAAGGAAATTATTTTCACTCAGAAGTTGTGTGTTTCATGGCCAAAAGGCAGCGTTGAGTTCTGCTTCCGGGTTGCCCACCCCTGCTTTAGGATTATTCAGTGAATGTTAAGTTCTTGAACTTAAGGCTGTATACAGAGGCATACCTAAAGTTTTTGACTCTAGGGTAGATCATTTTTTAATACCCATTCCAACAGTGATTTTTAGTAGTAACCACACAACAATCAATAATCATTTTCTTTAAAATTTAAAATTTCAGTGGTTCAGGCATTATTCAGATTCAATAAAATATTTTATGGATGAACTGAAAATTTCACTTAACAAACAAAAATATTACACCTTGCAATTCACATTTTGCCTACGTGTTTTAAATTTTTTAAGTACAAACAAAAACTCCAAATAATCACATAGAATGACTAACTGAGGTAATTCAAGTCCTGCTTATTTGTGCTTACAAAAACAGTGTTATTGTTTATTTTCAATTAACTGTTTAAACTTAAGAATATGCAGTACTACACATTGGACTATGGGACTGTTCTACAGTTAATTCTATCAATTATGAGCACTTAAGACATCCTCATAGAACAAATACATATAGCTAAGTCCATGTGTATTTGAGGCTAACTGAATAACTGAGAGTTCCCCCAGTTAACTTCTGTGTAGAATACAGTGCTAATTAAAGGATAAGTAGCAAAAACAAAAGGTGCTAATTTGAAGTTTACATGTATTTTCTTTAAACACAACAACAAACATAGGAATTATTTGGTTCTTAGAGCAATTAAACACTTTTGACAGGGGAGAGTTATTTCATGGCTGGCATTTTTAGGATTTCCAGCATATGAGGATAATAAAAGGCAGATCAAAATTTTTGTGGGTTTCTTCATTATTATTAAATTCTCCACAGACAGTGTACTTCCTGACTGCCTGCACTCACTGTGGACCATCGCCAGTGTGCTTTCCTTTATATACCTCTGACTGAATAGGTTCTGAAGCTCCCAAAGTATTTCCCAAGAGGTCGATTGGTAGGGACAGCTGTGTTGACTGGAATTAGTGTAGCACCAGGAAAGCCATGTACCTCTGAGAAGACATGGTGCAGAAGCCAATCCAATAGGAGTAGTCAATATTGGATGACTGCAACCTGACCCCAACAAACTCTCTTACAGCTTTTATGGATACTTGTACTCAAGTTGCATCCTTGTGTACAATGTGCTATTGTTAACATATCTTAAAAAGACTTACAGTTCTTCTCTGGATTTGGATTATTAGGAACTCAGAGTAGTAGTACAACTGAGAAGACTCCTTCCTTGCAGTCATAAATAACAACACAAAATTATGACAATGAAAATACTAATGCTATTGTTTCATCGCTAAGTCACGTCCAACTCTTTGCAACCCCATGGACTGTAGCCCACCAGGCTCCTCTGTCCAAGGGATTTCCCAGGCAAGAATACTGGAGTGGGTTGAGATTTCCTTCTCCAGAGGACCTTTCAGACCCAGGGATCCAACCTTCATCTCCTACTTGGCAGGCAGATTCTTCACCATTGAGCCACCTGGAAAGCCCCAAACTACTAATACCTTTGCAGATTTTTCAGAGTATATAAAGCATATCTATGTCTAATGCACAATTTTATTTTTATAAAAATATTTGAAGACCTAAGTTTTATTGTCCTTATTTTACAAGTGTGTAAACAGAGGTGCTGAGAAATTACGTGATTTCCAAACATTGCAAAGTTGGTACATGAAGGAGTGAGACACAAAACAATCTTCTGTGTGAAGTGTACTTTCTACTACACAGTTTTGAAGTATAGTGATAATAGGGAATGTCATAGATGAAATGATAAAGAGAAGTGATTATTGCTTCAAGAAGTTTACAATCTGTTGTTTCCTAATAGGTCAGATTCAATTATGTTTAATTCAGCAGCAATGCCCTTTTCCATCTTGTTAACATATCAGATTCCCACATATCTGTGGGGAGAGAGCAAATTAGCCAAGATGGCGTATTCAGCCTCTCTCACTCCACATTTTGTAAATAATGATCATGTAGCAAAGGAGAAAAGGAAAGATATAAGCATCTGAATGCAGAGTTCCAAAGAATAGCAAGAAGAGATAAGAAAGCCTTCTTCAGCGATCAATGCAAAGAAATAGAGGAAAGCAATAGAATGGGAAAGACTAGAGATCTCTTCAAGAAAATTAGAGATACCAAGGGAACATTTCATACAAAGATGGGCTTGATAAAGGACAGAAATGGTATGGACCTAACAGAAGCAGAAGATATTAAGAAGAGATGGCAAGAATACACAGAAGAACTGTACAAAAAAGATCTTCACGAGCCAGATAATCACCATGGTGTGACCTAGAGCCAGACATCCTGGAATGTGAAGTCAAGTGGGCCTTAGAAAGCATCACTACGAACAAAGCAAGTGGGGGTGATGGAATTCCAGTTGAGCTATTTCAAATCCTCAAAGATGATGCTAAGAAAGTACTGCACTCAATATGCCAGCAAATTTGGAAAACTCAGCAGTGGCCACAGGACTGGAAAAGGTCAGTTTTCATTCCAATCCCAAAGAAAGGCAATGCCAAAGAATGCTCAAACTACCACACAATTGCACTCATCTCACACGCTAGTAAAATAATGCTCAAAATTCTCCAAGCCAGTCTTCAGCAATATGTGAACCGAGAACTTCCTGATGTTCAAGCTGGTTTTAGAAAAGGCAGAGGAACCAGAGATCAAATTGTCAACATCCACTGGGTCATCAAAAAAGCAAGAGAGTTCCAGAAAAACATCTATTTCTGCTTTATTGACTATGCCAAAGCCTTTGACTGTGTGCATCACAATAAACTGTGGAAAATTCTGAAAGAGATGGGAAAACCAGACCACCTCACCTGCCTCTTGAGAAATTTGTATGCAGGTCAGGAAGCAACAGTTAGAACTGGACACGGAACAACAGACTGGTTTCAAATAGGAAAAGGAGTACATCAAGGCTGTATATTGTCACCCTGTTTATTTAACTTCTATGCAGAGTACATCATGACAAACGCTGGACTGGAAGAAGCACAAGCTGGAATCAAGATTGCCGGGAGAAATATCAATAACCTCAGATATGCAGATGACACCACCCTTATGGAAGAAAGTGAAGAGGAACTCAAAAGCCTCTTGATGAAGATGAAAGTGGAGAGTGAAAAAGTAGGCTTAAAGCTCAACATTCAGAAAATGAAGATCATGGCATCCGGTCCCACCACTTCATGGGAAACAGATGGGGAAACAGTGGAAACAGTGTCAGACTTTATTTTTTGGGGCTCCAAAATCACTGCAGATGGTGACTGCAGCCATGAAATTAAAAGAAGCTTACTCCTTTGAAGGAAAGTTATGACCAACCTAGACAGCATATTCAAAAGCAGAGACATTACTTTGCCAACAAAGGTCCGTCTAGTCAAGGCTATGGTTTTTCCAGTAGTCATGTATGGATGTGAGAGTTGGACTGTGAAGAAGGCTGAGTGCCGAAGAATTGATGCTTTTGAACTGTGGTGTTGGAGAAGACTCTTGAGAGTCCCTTGGACTGCAAGGAGATCCAACCAGTCCATTCTGAAGGAGATCAGCCTTGGGATTTCTTTGGAAGGAATGATGCTAAAGCTGAAACTCCAGTACTTTGGCCACTTCATGCGAAGAATTGATTCACTGGAAAAGATTCTGATGCTGGGAGGGATTGGGGGCAGGATGAGAAGGGGATGACAGAGGATGAGATGGCTGGATGGCATCACTGACACTATGGACGTGAGTCTGAGTGAACTCTGGGATTTGGTGATGGACAGGGAGGCTTGGCATGCTGCAATTCTTGGGGTCGCAAAGAGTCGGACACGACTGAGTGACTGAACTGAACTGAACAACTGGGATCATTTATAGCACTCTACATGCATGTCATGAGGTACTTGCTTGGTCATGGGATACTCTGTGCAGTACATCTCTGTGAGCCCCACCTAGAAAGCAGCAGCATTTACTCCTGTGTCAAGACTGTGTCCACTGGGTCAACCATGAGAAAAGAGAATATAGTGTGTCTGCTGCTATAGCTGCTGCATCAGCCAGGAAATAATAAATGCTTCTGCATTTCCTATAGCTACTCGAGTCTTCTTCCAGACTGTTAGCTCCTGCCTTTCCTACCCTGGATTCAATGAACAGTGTGAACAAGAAGACAACTGGTGTCACAAACAGAATCAATGATACAACATATTTTTAAGATCTACTTCAAAGGAAGTCTTCATCTGCAAAGCCTTTTCTGACCCCAAAGGCAGAGATAGTTGCTTTCTCCTTTGTCTCACCACTCTAGTCTCACATTCCCTACCAGGCTAAACTGTAACCCCTAATTGGTATGTCTGACCCTAAACTTGTCTCTGAGCTCCTCAAGATCAGGAGTATTAGTTTGTTCTTATTTGTATCTCCAGTGTCCAGTAAGGTGTATGTTGCCTATTAGGCTCAGCGTAAATTTTAATCTCTACACATTCCAATTTTGGGGAAAAACATAACCACAGGTATTTATAATTGAGGGTTAGTCAGTGTAACTTCACCCTCTTAAACTGAGGAGAATGTACCCATTAAATTCTATTTGCTTTGTTTAAAGACTAGGGATCAGAAATCTAGAGAAACACTTATATCATTGGTTCCATGTCCAAACACTGATTTTGAAAATATAATAGAAGTATCCTGTGAATTAGATCAGTATTCTATTTTTCAATGCTGCTAAGATTTTTTGTTTTTGTTTTAATGCTGCTAAGTTTTATTGTCCTTATTTTATAAGTGACTCTGAGAAATGAGGTGATTTCCAAACATCATACTGTTGTTACATGATGGAGTGAGACACAAAACCATATACCTCCAAACCAATCTTATATTACATTAGCAAACTCTCAGAGACAAAGCTAGAATGGGTCCTTGAAAATCATGCAGCTCAATACTCTGATTTTACACATAGAAAAATAAAGATTATGAAATAATAAGTGACTTGCCTAAGATTTCATGTTTGGTTAGTGGATGAATCAAGCCAGTGAGAACTTTATAATACTCCTTGCTTTTTCTAAAACACAAAGAAGGAAGAAGATTGGTAATAACAGAAGCAAACTCCACAGACAATACACAGGTGTACTGACCCACAACAATGCTCAAAGAAATTCAACAGATAATATAAGAACCTACACAGTAAAGATTGAGGTCATCCAGTAGCAGAGGGTTATTCCCTTGACCAAGCAATATGCAAGAGAATTTAAAACGAAATTCTATACTCAAACAAAAAGGTTTGCATACACTTTTTTAGCAAAGAAATTGATATCACAAAGTGAGTCATTAGGAAGGGTTTGATTTTAGAACATCCAATTTTCAGAATTATAAGATAATAAACTTGTTTTGTGTTAGTGTTTGTGTTAATTTGTTGCAGCAGTCACATGAAACTAATACAGTGATTTTATGTAGCACTCAGTTATCCTGCTCTGAGGGATGCTGGAGAGTAGGTAAGCTGAGGGGCTGTGGGATCCTCTTCTCTTCAAAGGGAGACTGAATGAGGATTGAGGGGACATGCAGTGAATTCCTTGAGGAGAGAAAACCTATGTCCTGAGTGAAATGTGACACCAACATCAGTAGAGCCTATCAACTGAAAGTGGACCAGGAGTTACAGAGGAGAGAGTAAAGCAAACACTGAGCCTGAGCTGTCTGACAAAAGACAATGTACCAAACAGGACAGCAAAGAACTTGGAGGGGAGAGGCATCAGAAGCCAGAGTCTGAGATCAGAGGATAAAAGGACCAGGGAGATAAGGCAAAGGAAATGATTGGAAGAGGAATTTGAAGAGAGATGTGGTGAGTCCCCTAGAGCTGTCGTCAAGATGGAGCCTCTGTGTATCCTCTCCCACCTACCTCACTTCTTCTTTCCTCTCTCTCCACAGTGGAGAACAGCTCCACTCTCCAACAGGTTGCCCAAGTCAGAAATGTGGGAACTTTTCCTCTCACTTTACATTTGTAAGAAATCTTGGAATGCTGGCTGAGAAATTTGAGGTGGCGTCAGGGAAGCTAGCTTTGGTTTTCTTCTGAGAATATGCTTCACGCTTACTCCTTGGAAGGAAAGTTATAACCGACCTAGACAGTACAATAAAAAGCAGAGACATTACTTTGTCAACAAAGATCTGTCTAGTCAAGGCTATGGTTTTTCCAGTGGTCATGTATGGATCTGAGAGCTGGACCATAAAGAAAGCTGAGAGACAAAGAATTGATGCTTTTGAACTGTGGTGTTGGAGAAGACTCTTGAGAGTCCCTTGGACTACAAGGAGATCCAAGCAGTCCATCCTAAAGGAAATCGGTCCTGAGTATTCATTGGAAGGACTGATGCTGAAGCTGAAACTCCAATACTTTGATTACCTGATGCAAAGAGCTGACTCATTTGAGAAGACCTTGATGCTGGGAAAGATTGAGGGCAGGAGGAGAAGGGGATGGCAGAAGATGAGACGGTTGGATGGCATCATTGACTCAATGGACATGGGTTTGGGTAAACTCTGGCAGTTGGTGATGGATAGGGAGGCCTGGCGTGTTATGGTTCATGGGGTTGCAAAGTCGGACACGACTGAGAGACTGAACTGAACTTCGTGTAAAGGAAAAAAAAAAAAAAAAACAATATCCAATCCAAAGACTATTATTTCCCTCTTATCAATTTAAAGATATTAGCTTAGAACAACGTCTATGCATCTTCAAATGCTATACTGGGAGTGATTTGGGTTGAACATTTTAGCAGCCTTCCATAATTTTCTACTGTATGAAGGAATGAGGGGAAGAGTTCACTATACTGAGGTACTTGGGGCACTGGTTCCCATAAGTCGGAATGAGTGTCACTGTGGTAGGCCAGATTCTAAGATGGCCCCAAGACCTGCCTCCTGTACACATAACTTGAATAATCCCTCCAGCCCGAGCATGGAAGGGATTTGTGTGTAAGATGAAATTTCACCCCTGTGATTACATTATATGTGAAAGAAGGAAGGAATTTTTTCAGATGTGAATGAGGTCCTCAATCTTTTGACTTTGAGTTGATCAAAAGAGATATTATCCTGAGTAGGCCTAAATTTTAAAAGAGAATCCAAGCCTTCTCAGAAGAGAAAGGAGAGATTCAAAAAAAGACACTTTCCTTTTGGCCTTGAGACAATCAGCCATATAGTGAATTCCTACAGACAAGGGTAACTTATAGGAGTTGAGGGCCTCAGTCATATAACTTTAACAGACTTTTACCAAGAATATGCATTAGCTTGCTCCAAATGACAATGCAGCTGGTATGACACCTTTTCATGAGATCCTAAGTAGACCCAGCTAAACCATGACCAAATTCTTGACCCAAGGAAAAACAGTGAGACAATAAATGTGCACTGATTTACACCACTAAATGTTTGGTAATTTTTACACAGACATAGAAAACTAATATAGGCATCATTTACTACATGGAAAAAATGAAGGTCATGCATGACCCCAGGCAAGCCATTCTAGATCAGCAAGGATCTTTACCAATGAGTGTGATTCCCTTCCTAAGAGGACTGCTAAAAGAAAAGAGAGTTCAAGTTCCTTACCAATGTCTAATAGGAGCCTTTCTTAAGTAAAGAAAACTGGCCATTTCAGCAACACAGTCATCAAGGCTAAATCACAAGCGGTTGCCAATAGATTATAATTAACCTCATCTTTCAACAATCTTGAGGTTTTTTTAAAAAAAATTATCCAACAAGCCAGGGGTGAACACTGCATGTTGGGAAAATGTATTGGTCTGGGAGAACAATTTTTACTTAATTTTAGAGAAGGCACTGGTATAATGAGCCAAAGCAACCTCCTAATGCAAGCCTGATCAAAAACAAAGACTTAAACTTCTCTATTAACCATTCAAATGGTTAGAAACTCAGTCTCATGATCCCTTCTTGACTGCCAGATCTCTGAGAAAGAGTAAATTGATTATAACTGTTTACTGACTTCCCATAATTCCTAAGATCTCTTTTATTTATTTATTTTTTGATTGAAGGCTAAATGCTTTACAAAATTTTATTAGTTTCTGCCAAACATCAATTGTGGCCCACATTAAGTGTGATCTGGCTCCTGACCACCTCCAGTTTCAAACCACTTTGCTTCCGTCACTGTGCACTCTGGCCACAGTGAATTTTGTTCTTTTTCCTATATCTGTCATGTTCATATATTCAGGCTCACTCCTCTGCCTGGAACACTTTTCCAGGCACACTCTTCAGTGCTGCTGCCCATCCTACACTTCCAATCTCACCTTCCCATGGTTTTGCAGGAAGGTCTTCTATTATTTCCGGACTATTCTTGCTGTACTTCTCAAAACCCTTTATAGCATGTACAGCAGTTTGTAATGATGTGTTTATTTTGCTTGTGATTATTTTTCTTTATATCTGGCAACAATTCTCCTGCTCTAATCCAAATTGATTTAGCAAATATTGAGCCCCTGCTGTACACAACATTTGCACAATGACCTGGAGAAGTAGGGATAGAAGGAAATGAGGTTCCTGCTTCTAGAAGCTGGACCCACTGCAGGGTCCTTGTTGCCACTATATTATAATAGCTCATGTCTCCTGCATCTCTCACTCTGAATTCTCTACTGGTTTCAATACCTCCCTTGGTGCCCCAGTGCCCTGGGGATAAAATCCAAACTCCCGACTGGTAAGGCCTTCTCCATCATCAGGCTCCTGCTGCCCTCTTGGCCTTGATTCCCCTGAGCCTTTTTATTCCAGTGATCCTCTCTCTTCCCAACCTTCAGAACTTTGCCCATCTGGAATACCTTCTGTGCTCTCTCAGACCAGGAAGCCCCAAACACACTTCATGGCAATCCTCAAAAAAATTATAAGGTTATAGACATTTAGATATCCCTCTCCCACTATGCTCAGTTCACTGAGGTCATAGTGGGCCTTTTTTGTGTCTTTACCCACCAAGAACCAAGGATGGTGATGCTGAAATCAGGTGTCCAAAGATAGCTTGCTTGACGAGTGAGCTCAAGAATTCACATCCAGTTACCTGGGAGTGATCTTTTGGAGGTGGTAAAATGGAAACGTTTTGTTTGTTTGTTTGTTTGTTTGTTTTTGCCTGCTCTAGGTTCCATAAAGTTGGGAGAATATATACCACATCCTACCCAAACACTGCTATGTGAAGAAGGTGCAAAGGGTGAGAGACTACTTATTATTATTAGATACTATCTCTCTCACTACACTGTAAGCTCCACGAAGCTAGAAGCCATGCCTTTTTAAATTTTCAATTTCTGGCACAGAATCTCCTCTATAAGTATGCTCAGTTTTTCTACTGCTTTGGATAAATGGATTGTGAACAGATAGTATTCTGCGCAAATTTTCTGAAATGTGTTAAATGTGTATATATTTATTCTAAATTTTAAACATGTTACCTGTATGTCATAAGATAAATTTCATGCTGAATCTTTCAATAATATAATTAATTTAAAAATTGTGGGTTTTTTGTTTGTTTGTTTTTGTTTTCTTTTGTTTTGTTTTTGGTTTTCATAGTCAACATAGGTGCATGCCATCTCTTGCTTGGATGATTTAAAAAATCACCTCATGGATGTTTATGCCTTTGATATTCTTATTGAAATACAGTACATCTCCATTACTGTCACCATAGCTGAATTTTTATTCATTTTTTTCTTCCAGTTTTATAGAGATATAATTGACATACAGCAGTGTATAAGTTTATGTATACTACATAGTGATTTGATTTACACACACTGCAAAATGGTTATCACAATAAGTATGGTGACTATACATCATTTCATATAGATACAAAATTAAAGAAATGAAAAAATATTTCTCAGACATCTATAATGTGAATGTCAGTATCCTTAATGTTGCTTCCAAGGTCTTTTAAATTGACCTCATTTCTTTTTGTTTTTTCCTTTTTGTTCAATTCCAGTGATTTCCCCTTTCCTGTTTCCCAACTCTGAATTGTTCCTCTGTACCATCTAGTCTTCTGTTGATTTCTTCTAGTACACTTTTATTTCAGCTCTGTTTCGTTCTTTTTTTACATTTTCCAACTTATTTACATTTTAACATTTGTTAAAATTTCTAACTTCTCACTTTATCCATTCTTCTTCCAAGTTTTTCGAACAGCTTTATGATCATCACCTTAAGCTCTATTAGGTTATCTTTATTTCACTTAATTCCTCTTTGGTCTTATTTTGTTCTTTCATTTGGAATATATTGCTCTGTTGACTAATTTTGCTTAATTTGCTGTTTTTATTTCTATGTATTTGGAAAGTTGTTTATGTTTCCCAGCTATGGAGAAACAGCTTTTTGTAGGAGACATCTTAGGTATCCCAGCAGCACACTCACCTCTAGTCAAAGAACTATATGCTCTAGGTGTGCCCTGTATGGGTTGAATGTTGCTAGTCCTGCCTTGTGAGGAGGTTGCCAGTCACTGGTGGTCAGGGCTTGGTCATGAAGTAGCCAGCTGAAGAATCCTAGAGTTCCTGGGGTTAGTGCAGGCCCACTGGTAGCTGGATCCATGTCCCAAGGTTGCAGAGCCCAGGGAGCCTTGGACATGGTGCTTGTCCACTGGTTGGTGAGACTTGTCCTACAGCTAATAATGTCAGTGAACTGATGTGCAAGACAGGGTCCTGGGCCCTCTGGTATAAGGGCTGGCTCTTTGGATGGCTGTAGGCTCACAGAGTCTTTAGGGCAGCCATCCTACTGATGGGCAGGGACAGTCATAGTACTAACAGGCTACAGAGAGGATTCAAAAATAGCACTTGTAAGAATCAGTGTAATTGTGGTAGAATGAGCTTCCAAAAATGACTGCTGCCAGTCTCCATGTTCCCAGGGTGAGCTCCAGTTGCTCCTGCCTCTCTGGGAGACTCTCCAGGATAAGCAGGTGTATTTGACCCAGATTCTTTTAAATTACTCTTTCTTCCCTGGGCCTGGAGTATGTGAGATTTTGTGTGGGCCCTTTAAGAGTGGACTCTATTTCCCAGTCCATTGACACTCCCAAAAATAAGCCCTATTGGTTTTCAAAGTAAAATATTCTAGGGGCTCATCTTCATGGTGCAGAAACCCCAGGCTGGGGAGTCCAAAGTGGGATTGGATTCCTTGCTCCTTGAGGAACACTTCTGCAACTGTAATTATTCTCCTATCTGTGAAATGTCTACCTGGGGATATAGGTCTCAACTATACTGAGTCTCTGCCCGTTCCCTTCCCCTCCCCCGCAAATCTGTCTTGTCATTCTTTCTTTATATCTTTAGTTATATATCTTTTATGCTAGTCTTCTAGTCTGTTTTCATTAATAGCTGCACTATAAATAGTTATAATTCTGTCATGCCCATGGCCATTTGACACATAGTTGGCTTTTAAAATACGTATTTGATTATGTCTCTTCAGAGCTTAAAAATGTCTTATAATTCTTCTATTAAACAAAATAAGTTTTGTTCTTTTAATAGAATTTTAAGACCTTTTTAAAGCTTTGAAGAGACATAATAGATAGCCAATGGGAATTTGCTGTATGGCTCAGGAAACTAAAACAGGGGCTCTGTATCAACCTAGAGGCGTGGGATGGGGAGGGAGATAGGAGGGAGTTTCACAAGTGAGGGGATATTTGTATACCTATGGCTGATTTATGTTGAGGTTTGACAGAAAACAGCAAAATTCTGTAAAGCAATTATCTTTCAGTAAAAAACAAATTAATTTAAAAAAACAAACAAAAAAACTGTGTCTAAGCTCTTGAACATGGAACATAAAGTTTCACAGTATGACCCCTGATAACACTGCTAACCCCCTCACTCATTATTTTCCATAGCATACCCTGCCTTTTAGAGACTTAGAGGTTCCCACCACTCCCCAAACCCAAGTAAGTTTTCACTCTTCTTTGCCAATGCTGTGTACTCTGATAATCCTCACATTCTCCTCTTTATTCACTTTGGATAATCCTGAAGATTGTCAACACCCAGTTCAAACTTACTTCCTTTCTTTCCCCGTTACCGAGAAATGTGAATCTCAAAGAATGCTTTGGGCTGCAAGTAAAAGAAAAACTAACTCAAAGTGGCTCCTATGATAAGATGCCTTGTTATCTTAAAAAAAAAAAAAAAAAACGCTGAGGCCTTCCAATGGTAATTCAATGCTCAAGAGGGCCATAAAAGATCTGGATTATTTCCAACTTTCTGTTCTGGCATCTTTAGTGTAGTTTTTGCTCCCAAGTTATTCAGCAGACTTTCCCTTTCAAGCAATGAATAGAAATATTTATCATATGTTCATATTTGTGTTAGTGTATTAGGGTGTCCCAGAGAATAAGGAAATGGCAACCCACTCCAGTTTTCTTGCCTGGAGAATCCCAGGGACGAGGGAGCCTGGTGGGCTGCTGTCTATGGGGTCACAAACTCGGACATGACTGAAGTGACTTAGCAGCAGCAGCAGCAGCAGAAGCAGAGAAACAGAAAAAACAGAGTGTTGATGTTTGTGTGTGTGTGTGTGCATGTGTCCACAGAGAGAGATATTTCAAGGAACTGGTTCACATGATTAAGCATAAGCACATATCCAAAATTTTAGGCCATCCTAAATTGATAGGTCATCAGTGTTGGGCAGCTGATGTTGTAACTGAAGGCCAAAAACTTCTTCAAGCACAATTTCCCTCAGCCTTTTTCTCTTAAAGTCTACAACTGATTGGATGAAGCCCACTAACATTATGGAGAGTAATACACTTTACTCAGGGTCTACCAATGAAAATGTTAATCTCATTTTTAAAATATATTCACAGAAACATCTAGAATAACGTTTGACCAAATACCTGGGTATTTGACTGTAGACCAACCAATTTGACACATAAAATTGGCCTTCATGACATCTAAATCAATTACTGTCAATAAAGAGGCTGAAAGCACCATGACTGGTGTAGATATCAGCCAAGAAAAACCTTTTTGGGACTGAGAAGGTCTCCTTCCCTGAGTTCACAACCATGTGGAGGTGAACACTCAAATAAAACAGGGCTCTGTCTGTAAGGCAAAACGAGTAATGCTGGATGAAGCATAGATTTAAGCAAGTAAACAACAAAGTCTGTTGAACACCAGGCAGACTGAATTCCAACTCTTTATGACCTCCTTTACATGTCCTGTAAGTCCTGTTAGAACCCTTATACTAAGTCGTGGTTTTATGGCTTATCTTCCTCTTTAGGGTGTGGGTTTACCCTTGTATAAGAGCCAGGTACAGTTACATTTTTAACAACAGTCCCACACATGTGCTCAGTATCAGCTGGCTACTTCTTAAATACTGTTGAACTGGGAAAGATGGGATATTCCAATGCTAAATCAACCTTATTTTGGCCATTGCCGCAGAAATCAAGTATTTTTATCTACCACAAGCTTCATTAAAGTCACAGATTTACACTATTATGTCAACTGATAATTATTTCTGGACATTTGTAAAAATTCATGGGACAATAAATTTTTTTTCAAATAATCCAGTCATATGAGTGTCTATTTTCTTTTACACATTGATAACCTAAAAAAAAAAAAAAGTCCCAGCAGCAAAGTAAAGAACACTCTTAAGCTTGTATTCAATAATGATAATAAGAGAAAAAGGGACCATGGACCAAAGCACCAATTCAGATAAAGTGGGTAGTCCGGAGTCTGTCAAATGTTAGAGCCTCAGGTCCAATTACTTAATTCATAAATTCTCATAACTCTTATCTTTTTAAAGAGATTTGAAGTTCCCAAAAGTTTAAAATATTTTAAACAGAAGAACTATATATATATATATATATATATATATATATATATATATATATAAATCTTATGATGCAAACAACCATCATAGCATCCAGTCCCATCATTTCATGGCAAAAAGATGGGAAACAATGGAAACAGTGACAGACTCTATATTCTCTGGCTCCAAAATCACTGCAGATGGTGAAGGCAGCCATGAAACTAAAATATGCTTGCTCCTTGGAAGAAAAGCTATGCCCAACCTAGACAGCATATTAAAAAGCAGAGACATTACTTTGCCGACAAAGGTCCATCTAATCAAAGCTATGGTTTTCCCAGTAGTCATGTATAGATGTGACAGTTGGACTATAAAGAAAGCTGAGCACTGAAGAATTGGTGCTTTTGAACTGTGGTGTTGGAGAAGGCTCTTGAGAATCCTTTAGGCTACAAAAAGATTAAAAGAATCAATCCTAAAGGAAACCAGTCCTGAATATTCACTGGAAGGACTGATGCTCAAGCTGAAACTCCAATACTTTGGCCACCTGATGCAAAAGACCTGTTACTGGGAAAGACTGAAGGCAGGAGAAGAAGGGGGCGACAGAGGATGAGATGGTTGAAGGTATTGTCAACTCAATTGACATGAGTTTGAGCAAACTCCAGGAGCTGGTAATGGGACAGGGAAACCTAGCGTGCTGCACTCAATGAGGTCGCAAAGAGTCAGACACGATTGAGCATCTGAACTGAACTGAAAAGTTTAGAAAATGAGGTCATTGGATACCAGTCTACCAAGAAGCCAAAGCACTTTGGGACTCTTAAATCTAGAGGATGATGAAGTTACCTCTTCGATGACCACTGTCATCAAAGACACTTTGAGCTTACAAATTCAAGGAATATTTACTAAGCACCTTACATGTTCTAACATCACAAGAGACCCTCACTTGCACGATTACATTTTTCAGCATATTTTTCAGCATATACTTTCTCAAACAGAGAAGTATTAAATATCCAATTATGTTGTTAGGTAAAATAATGATAATAAGGCCAACAGTAACTGACTGGTACTGACTCACTGCATGCACCAGACATTTTACCTACATTATATAATTTAATCCTCACAAAACATTGTGAGAATGATTTGGCCCTTATTTCTATTATAACAGATGAAGAACCCAGGGGACTGAGAGTTGGTAGGCAACTTGCTGACACTTCTTCCAGAAAGAAGACATAGAACCCAGATTAAACTCCAGGTCTGTCCAACTCCAGAGTCCATGCTTATAACTCCACATCTTACTGCTTCCTACGTAGCAGGTTTTATATATATTAACTCATTTTAAAACTGGAAATGAGGGAACCTTAGTTCTTTTAAATCAATGCATGAAGAAAAGATAAAACTTCTCCTGTGGTCCTCTAAAAAGCATCAACTCAAAACAGGGACTTATGTACATGTAAAGAAAGAATGTGTAAACAGAGGGAAAAAAAAAAGACTGGGACAGGGGGTCTACCTTGGTATACAATGGTTAAGAATCTGCCTTGCAATGCAGGAGACATAGTTTTGATCCCTGGTCACAAAGCTGAGATCCCACATGCCACACAACAACTAAGTCTGTGTGTTGCAATTATTGAGCCCATGCACTCTGAAGCCAGTTTGCCAGAACTACATAGCCCCTGTGCCCATGCCACAATTAATGAACCTGAGTGCCACAGCTAGAGTCCGTGTGCCACAATTAAAGATCCCACATGATACAATGAAGATCTCAAGTGTTGCAACTAAGACCCAATGCAAACAAATAAGTAGTTTTATTTACTTTTTAAATATGGAGCATAGGGGTGTGGTTCAAGATGGTGGAGTAGAAGGATGCACATTCAACTTCTTCTGAGAGAGCAACAAAATTGAAACTAGCTTTTGAGGAACCATCGACAGTGTGATGCTGAAACCCACCAAAAAAATATACCCCGTATCCAAAGACAAAGAAGAAGCTGCAGCAAGATGGTAGGAGAAGTACAATCATGATAAAATCAAACCCCATACCTGCCAGGTAGGTGACTCACAAACTGGAGAACAATAATACCAATGAAGTTCTCCCACTGTTTTGAAAGTTGAGAACCCCACATCAGGCTCCCCAGCCTGGGGATCTGACAAAGAGTCTGGGAATCCCCAGGGAATCTGACCTTGAAGACCAGGGGAATCTGATTATAGGACTTCCACAGGACTGAGTAAACAGAGACCCACTCTTGGAGGACACAAATAAAATCTTGCATGCACCAAGAATCAGAGGAAAGAAGCAATGACTCCCCAGCAGACTGAACCAAAACTACCTGCTGGTATTGGAGGGTCTCTTGTTGGGATGTGGGTAGGCAGGGACTCACCATAGGGACAGAGGCACTGGCAGCAGCAGGCTGGGAAGCTCCCCCTTGGTGTAAGCCCTCTTGGGAGTTGCAACTAACACTACCATAAAGCCATTAGACCTCAGGGCTAAAAGATCTCAAGCCAAACAACTAGCAGGGAGGGAGAACAATCCCACCTATCAACAGATAGTTGGATTTACTGAGCATCGCCCTGGCCACCAGAGTAAGATCCAGTTTTTCCCACTGCCAGTCCCTCCCATCAGGAAGCTTACACAAGGCTCTTAGCCTCCTTGATCAGAGGGGAGACAGATAAAGCAAGGAGAACCACAGTCCCACAGTGGTTAAAATAAAAACCATATTACAGAAAGTCAGTTATTATGAAAAAGCAGAAAGTTATGTCCCAATTGAAGGGACAAGATAAAACTCCAGAAAAACAACTAAATGAAGTGGAGATAGGCAACCTTCCAAAAAAAAAGTAATTCAGAATAATGATAGTGAAGATAATCCAGGATCTCAGGGAAACAATGGACAAGGTGCAAGAAATGTTTACCAAAGACCTAGAAAAACTAAAGAACAAATAAACAGAGATGAATAGGACATTAGAAGGAATCCATAGCAGAATGTCAGAGGCAGAAGGTTGAATAAGTGACCTGGAGGACAGAATGGTGGAAATCACTACCACAGAACAGAATATAGAAAAAAGAATGAAAAGAAATGAAGACATCATAAGAGAACATCTGGAACAACATTAAACACAACAACATTTGCATTTTAGGGGTCTCAAGAGGAGAAGAGAGAGAGATAGGACCTGAGAAAATATTTGAAGAGATAACAGCTGAACTCTTCCCTAACATGGAAAAGGAAATAATTAATCAAGTCCAGGAAGCATAGGAGTCCCAGGCTGGATAAACCGGAAGAAGAATAAACCAAGACCACGGCAGTCAAACTGATGAAAATTAGAGACAAATATAAAATATTAAAAGCACAAAGGGAAAAAGGACAAAAAATATACAAGGGAACTCCATCAGGCTATCAGCTGATTTCTTAGCAGAAACTCTACAAGCCAGAAGGGAATGGCACGACATATTTAAAGTGATGAAAGGGAAGAACCTACAACTAAGAATATGCTACCCAGCAAGACTCTTATTCAGATTTGATGGAGAAATCAAAAGCTTTCTAGACAAGCAAAAGTTAAGAGAGTTCAGCACCAACAAACCAACTTTACAACAAATGCTAAAAGAATTTCTCTAGGCAGGAAACACAAGAGAAGGAAAATATCTACACAAAAGAAATCCAAAAAAATAAAGAAAATGGTAATAGGATCATACATATGGAAAACTGCCTTAACTGTAAATGGATTAAATGCACCAACCAAAAGACATAGACTGGCTGGGCAGATGAAAATATGTGCATGTATGCATTTCCACTTACCATGTCACTCAGCTTGACTCCCCAAATTGTAAGTAATTATCTTATAGTTAGGTTAATCATGTTTCCATTATTACTTGCAATTGTAATTATCTATTTTTCCTGCTATTGATTGTGAAACCTCATAAACATCTCTTACTATTTTGACTATGTAACTATTACTCACTTATCACCATTGTATCATGATTGGTCAACAGAAAAATAAATTAATCTATATCACCAAAACTAAGATTTAATAGAAAAACCTGTAATCACTTTTTAAAATCCAGATGCATATCAGAATTATCATGAACATTTTTTTTAATTTTATTTTATTTTTAAACTTTACAAATTGTATTAGTTTTGCCAAATATCAAAATGAATCCGCCACAAGTATACATGCGTTCCCCCATCCTAAACCCTCCTCCCTCCTCCCTCCCCATACCATCCCTCTGGGTCGTCCCAGTGCACTAGCCCCAAGCATCCAGTATCGTGCATCGAACCTGGACTGGCAACTCGTTTCATACATGATATTATACATGTTTCAATGCCATTCTCCCAAATCTTCCCACCCTCTCCCTCTGCAACAGAGTCCATAAGACTGTTCTATACATCAGTGTCTCTTCACAAGGATTTTCAAGTCTAGACAGATATAGGTTCAAATTTTAGGTCAACCACTTGTCATGTTACTTTTAGTTGAATTCTTTGTTTTTCTGAAACTCATTTTTTATAGGTAATGTGCGGATAATATGTGTGCTGGCATGCTTCCTCCCTACCTTCCAGGTATTTATTAATTTTCTATCCTTTTCTGACATATTCTGTGCTGCATGAATATTTTTTTAAAATAATAATGCCCAGGTATTTTATTTTCTCCAGAGCTCCAGATACGTTTCTAAGGAGCAGCCATGTTTAAAAACAACTGAAATACATGATAATATTTTACTTTTATCTAGTTTGTTTCACTTTTTTTATTTATTATTCAGTACTCCCATTTCATTTAGTTTATGTTTTCCAATTTCTCCATCTCTTCTTTTTATTTTTTGATGTTCCTTCTCAAAACTTCATCAAGCATAGTAGAAAAGCTTTTGTTTATATATTATATGTGTATAATATTTATATACACATGAATATGAAATCCATGTGTATATATATATTTTAGAAAACATATGAATTTTTGCCTAACTAAAACATTTATGACATTTTGACTCCCCTTGTTTGACTTACTATGAATACAATTCTAGATTTCTAATTAAAATAGATATGCAACAAACAACAAGGGTTTACTGTATAGCATAGGGAAACGTAGCCAATATCTTGCAATAACCTATAATGGAAAATAATTTCAATATTAATATATGTGTATTATGTATAAATGAATCACCTTGCTGTGCACATGAAACATTGTAAGTCAACTATACTTCAATAAAACATATATATTAAAAAATAAAAGTAAATAATTTCAAAAATATGGGGCAGAAAAGTAAAATTTTTCAGACCCTACCCAGGATTATCTATGAGCATTTCCATCAGTAGGGAAGATATTACTAGTTTAGCAAGACTTCCTATAGCCTGGCCGAGTA
The DNA here is from genome assembly GCF_027580195.1 of Bos mutus. Classification (NCBI taxonomy): domain Eukaryota; kingdom Metazoa; phylum Chordata; class Mammalia; order Artiodactyla; family Bovidae; genus Bos; species Bos mutus. The sequence goes on along the minus strand of NC_091635.1, from coordinate 60,600,016 downwards.
CCCTTTGTTGCTCTAATTTAATAATTACAAAGCATAAAGAATATCAGTATAAATGTAATTTTCTAGATATCCTGAATATCAGAAGCAGATTCCTCAAAAAAATATATATATACATATATATATATATATATATATGTGTGTATATATATATATATACATGCAAGCCTTCTAGCCATTGGAAAGGGATGCCCCCAATCATAAGTATAAAATGTCATATATCTCTGTCATGTCATATGAACACAGTTGTGTCAATCAAGTTATTGTAAGACTGTTATTAGAAACATGATCATTTTCAGGTGAATTATTCAAGCCTAGTTTCTATGCCCACTGTACCAAGACATAAATGTACCCTAGTAAATTTATCAATAATACTAATTTATGAAACTAACTGGCAGTCAGCTGCCTTTTCCCTGGGCCATTCACTCTTCCTCACCATGCCTGGTTTCCTCTTATTGAAATTTATGTCCCACAATACTAATGAGAAAAGTGAGGTTCAGAGGAGTTTAACCACTCTCTTAGCTCTGTGCAGTTGATATAATGAAAGTCTACAGAAGTGTTAGGGGAAGCATGCTGATTGAAACCGCCCACCCTGGCCAGGGACCATAGTAACCATTTGCATGAGTTGTTTTACGACAGGAGGTCCTGGTAAGGAACAGGCAACTAATAAGCCTCCACCAACCAGAAGAGTTCGGGAAAGGTCAAAAGGAGACACCACCTATCCGACCACGTCCCAGAATCCTTCTCTCTGGCATCCATCTTGGCTGAACAAGGCGTGCACCACCAGGAAGGACTCTGAGTCAGAATGATTGGCTAAAGACCACCCAGAAACTAATCCCATCATCATAAAACCTGCAAGCCATGTGACAGAGCAGTTCTCCTAGGTTACCTTACCCTACTGCTCTCCACCTGGGTGCCCTTTCCCAATAAAATCTCTTGCTTTGTCAGCACATGTCTCCTCAGACAATTCTTTTCTGAGTTTGGACAACAGCCCAGTTTTGGGCCCTAGAAGGGGTCCCCTTTCCTGAAACAGAAGGACAGGGAAAGAAGACATAGCAGCCAAGAATGAACCAGGTCGCCTGGGGGCACCACTCTTCCCACCTGCCACCAACTGCAAAAACCTTAACTGACACTTGAGGTCCTCTATTTTCCGTGCCTGACTTGGAACCCCATACTGACTCCATTTGAGAGTTTTATTTCTTATCCTCTCATATATAAGCAGTTAGAAATACTTTGAAATATCTCACGTGCCTTCCCTTCCATCCTTCTCTTTAACATTCTTGCTCTTTTTTCTTGCTTCTTTCCCTATGAAAGTCTTGAAGCAGGAGACTGAGGATTGTGAAGAGGATAAGAGTAGCAAGGGAAGACAAGGACCCTCCATCTTGTTTCAAAACTTAAGTTATGTCATGCTTCTGGCTCTAACCTGTCTTCAGTTCTCTCCCCTCATGCTGACAACATCCACTTAGTATTATTTTTATCTGATATTTGGCCCTGAGTCCTGACCATGAATATTACTAAAGTAACATCAGAGATAGTGTGCATCACAATAAGCCCCACTACTATGATCAGCCTTGCCAGACTTCCTGTTTCCTTAACATTAAAAAAAAAAAAAAAAGCTCTTTCTCAACCAAATTTCAGCATACAGAACCTCAACCCTGACTCTTGCATTGCCCTCTCATTGACAGAGCCATCTGTAGATAGAAGAACCTTAAGATATAAGCTCAGACGAAAAAACATAGTCTTGGTTAAATTGGCACTCGTTTAATAAACTTTTTCTTAAGGCAGTATTGATCTAGCACCTAAATTAGACTATGGTGACTTATACAATAGATTCCATGCCATATAGCAAATGCAAAATCCTGGAAATAATAGATTTCACTCATTACTTTCCTAAAAATAAAGTAAGAAGAATAAATGTGCATTTACCTGGGACAAAGCTTCCCTGGACCACCTCCTTGTATGCCCACCAGCCTTCGTGGATTTTTGGTGAATTCTGTTGAGCTAAAGGAAAAAAACAAAGGAGAAAAGAGACTAAGATGATAGCAGAGAAGTACTGTATCCTGGTTGTCCAATAAAGAAGAGTGACTATACATAAAATAATCATTTTCTATCCAAAAGTCAAACTATAGAATGTAACAGCAACGTTCCACCTCATTTTCAAATTATTAACCTGTAAAGATACTGTCATAAAGTTTTATTAAAAAAAAAAAACACTCAGAATATTTCTACTGAAGAGAAATAGTAAGGATGTATTTAAGCTTATTTGAATTTCCCGTCACTTATCTCTAACTCACCTATTTTTTTTTTTTAACCTGCCCCCTACACATATGTACACACATGCATCTATATAAGGAAGACCTATCAGTCTGACTGAAGAATCAATTCAAGAAATGTCATTTAAAAGTAAGCAAAAGGAAGCCCCTGGATAATTAAAAATGTTGTAACAGACAAAAGCAATACTGAAAGACTCTGTTACATCAAGAGAATTGCAAAACACTGCTCTCTGTCCATTTCCATTCATTGTTTCTTCAGCAACTCATCCATTAAGATGTGTCATTATATAAGATTTTAGCAGGCAGCAAGACAGACCATCTGAATCAAGTCTCTTATGATGGAACTGCAGAGTTTTTGTTAGCTTTCTTTGACATGCATTGAGAATGATCCAAATTCACCCTGCAAAAATCAGTCAGCCTGAGCAGGGCCCATTGGATGACATCAATTACAAAACATGATAGGTACAGATTAGAATTGAATAAAACAAAGCTTTCACATAATATGTTCTTAAATTCCCATTTAAATGGGCAATTTGGAAAGACAGGGCAGTACATTTAAAAGGCAACTCATTTAAAATTCTCCTGTAGTGCCAAGGGAAACAAGAGAAGTACCGCATTTCCATTTTAATGCTTCCCTGGTGGCTCAGGTGGTAAAGAATCTGCCCTCAAGGCAGGAGATCTGGGTTCAGTCCTTGGGTTGGGAAGATCCCCTGTAGAAGGGAAAGGCTACCCACTCCAGTATTCTGGCCCAGAGAATTCCATGGACTGTATAGTCCATGAGGTCGCAAAGAGTCAGACATGACCAAGTGCCTTTCACAAGAATATCCTCAATAATCATCTTGTGGTTGCTTCCATCTGACTTCCAGTGGGTAAAGAGCTGATTAAGAATTTCTCAGAGCAAACATGTGAACAGAAAGCAGTTTTAGCTTCTGCTGTGTTCCTCACTTCTCTTTAGCTATGGGTTGGGATCTTTACTTGATGTGCAACAAGCCCCTGGGAAAAATCAAGGTAATTAGTCAAAAAAATTATGTTGACAATGAAAGCTGTCATCACTACCAGATAAGGAAATACACATAGCCAAGGTCCTTCTTTTTATAGTAAGGAAAACCTATTGCAATTTTATTCTCTTTCTTGTGGCAGTTCCAACCACAGAAGATATAATTTAGAGTAACCTTATATTTTGGCCCAGACTCAAGCAGGGCTGAAATCAAACTTTGCATTAAGAAATGAAGAATTTTGTTTAAAAAAAGTGGTGGAGCAGCCTATATCACTTTTACGCAAAAGGCTTAAAATAAGATCATGGTTAAAATGCTCAAAGGTACCTGGAGTTGAAGATGAAGAAAAGGAAAGTCCTTAACATCACTGATTCTGAACCTGATATTCTAGAATCATTACATTGGGATTGGCCACTCATTCTGATCTTATAATCATTACAAAATTTCTGTCTACCTGCTGTTCCCAATATACCACAAATATCATATTTATTTTTTTCTCCACATCATTGATGTACCTTCCCCCTGCCCCAGCCCCGCCGACTATAATCCCTCATCTTCCTGAATTTCAGAACATTCAGTTCAGTTTAGTTCAGTTCAGTTCAGTCGCTCAGTCGTGTCTCATTCTTTACAATCCCATGGACTGCTGCATGTCAGGGGTCCCTGTGCATTACCAACTCCCCGAGTTTACCCAAATTCATGTCCATTGAGTGGGTGATGCCATCCAACCATCTCATCCTCTGTCATTCCCTTCTCCTCCTGCCTTCAATCTTTCCCAGCATCAGGGTCTTTTCAAATGAGTCAGTTCTTCACATTATATGGACAAAGAATTGGAGTTTCAGCGTCAGCATTAGTCCTTGCAATGAATATTCAGGACGGATTTCCTTTAGGAGGGACTGGTTGGATCTCCTTGCAGTCCAAGGGACTCTCAAGAGTCTTCTCCAACACCACAGCTCAAAAGCATCAATTCCTCAGTGCTAAACTTTCTTTATAGTCCAACTCTCACATCCATACATGACTACTGGAAAAAACTATAGCTTTGACTAGACGAACCTTTGTTGGCAAAGTACTGTCTCTGCATTATAATATGCTGTCTGGGTTGGTCATAACTTTTCTTCCAAGGAGCAAGTGTTTTTTAAATTCATGGCTGCAGTCACCATCTCCAGTGATTTTGAAGCTCAAAAAAATAAAGTCTTTCATTGTTTCCACTGTTTCCCCATCTATTTGTCATGAAGTGATGGGACCAGATGCCATGATCTTAAGTTTCCTGAATGTTGAGTTTTAAGCCAACTTTTTTCATTCTCCTCTTTCAGTTTCATCAATAGGCTCTTTAGTTACTCTTTGTTTTCTGCCATAAGGGTGGTATCATCTGCATATCTGAGGTTATTGATATTTCTCCCGGCAATCTTGATTCCAGCTTTTGCTTCATCCAGCCCAGTATGTCTCATGATGTACTCTGCATACACGTTAAATAAGCAGGGTGAAAATATACAGCCTTGAGGTACTGCTTTACCGATTTGGAACCAATCTGATGCTCCATGTCCAGATCTAACTGTTGCTTCCTGACCTAAATACATTTTTCTCAGGAGGCAGGTCAGGTGGTCTGTTATTTCCATCTCTTTCAGAATTTTCCAGTTTATTGTGATCCACACAGTCAAAGGCTTTAGCATAGTCAATAAAGCAGAAGTAGATATTTTTCTGGAACTCTCTTTCTTTTTCGATGATCCTACATATGCTTGATTTTGATCTCTAGTTCCTCTGTTTTCTAAATCCAGCTTGAACATCTCAAAGTTAACGGTTCACATACTGTTGAAGCCTGGCTTGGAGAATTTTGAGTATTACATTGCTAACACGTGAGAAGAGTTGCAATTGTGTGGTAGTTTGAGCATTCTTTGGCATTGTCATTCTTTGGGATTGGAATGAAAACTGACCTTTTCCAGTCCTGTGGCCACTGTTGTTTTCTAAATTTTCTGGCATATTGAGTGCAGCACTTTCTCAGCATCATCCTTTAGGGTTTGAAATATCTCAACTGGAATTCCATCACCTCCACTAGCTTTGTTCATAGTGATGCTTCCTAAGGCCCACTTGACTTTGCATTCTAGGGTGTCTGGGTCGAGGTGAATGATTACACCATCATAATTATCGGGGTCATGAAAATCTTTTTTGTATAGTTCTATTTATTCTTGACACCTCTTCTTAGTATATTCTGCTTCTGTTGGGTCATACCATTTCTGTTCTTTATTTTGCCTATCTTTTCATGAAATATTCCCTTGGTATCTCTAATTTTCTTGAAGAGATCTCTAGTCTTTCCCATTCTATTGTTTTCCTGTCTCTTTGCATTGATCACTGATGAAGGCTTTCTTATCTCTCCTTGCTATTGTTTGGAATTCTGCTTTCAGATCGGTATATCTTTACTTTTCTCATTTGCCTTTCACTTCTCTTTTTTTCACAGCTATTTGTGAGGCCTCCTCAGACAACCATTTTACCTTTTTGCATTTGTTTTTCTTGGGGATGGTCTTGATCCCTGCCTCCTGTACAATGTCACGAACCTCCGTCCATAGTTCTTCAGGCACTCTATCAGAACTAATCCTTTGAGTCTATTTCTCACTTCCATTGTATAATTTTTAGGGATTTGATTTAGGTCATACCCAAATGGTCTAGTGGTTTTCCCTTCTTTCTTCAATTTAAGGCTGAATTTGGCAATAAGGTGTTCATGATCTGAGCTATAGTCAGCTCCTGGTCTTTTCTTTTTCTTTTTCTTTTTTTTTTCTGACTTCATAGAATTTCTCCATCTTTGGCTGCAAAGACTATAATCAATCTGATTTTGGTATTGACCATCTGGTGATGTACGTGTGTAGAGTCTTCACTAGTATTGTTGGAAGAGGGTGTTTGCTATGACCAGTGCATTCTCTTGGCAAAACTCGGTTACGCTTTGCCCTGCTTCATTCTGCATTCCAAGGCCAAATTTGCCTGTTACTCCAGGTAGTTCTTGACTTCCTACTTTTTCATTCCAGTCCTGTATAATGAAAAGGACATCTTTTTGGTGTTAGTTCTAGAAGGTCTTGTAGGTCTTCGTATAACCATTCATCTTCAGCTTCTTCAGCATTATTTGTCACTTTGATTAATTCAGTAAACATTTGGTGAGTACCTTTGACTATCAGGCAGAATTATAAGCATCAAGAATACAAAGTGTCTATTTTCCAAGAACTTATGTTCTACTGGAAGGAGACAGATAAAAGCAAACAAATTGAATTTAACTATAATAAAAATACTAATAGAGGAAAGTACTTTTTGGTACAACTAAAGAAGGTGAGAATGGCTTCCCAGGTGGCACTAGTGGTAAAGAATCCACCTGCCAATGCAGGAGACTCAGGAGATGCAGGTTCAATCCTTGGGTTGGGAAGATCCACCAGATGAAGAAATGGCAACCCACTCCAGTATTTTTGACTGGAGAATCCTAGGGACAAGAGGAGTGTGGTGAGCTACAGTTCATAGGGTCGCAAAGTGTCAGACATGACTGAAGTTACTTAGCATGCAAAAAGACACATTAGATGGTATAATAATGATGGCTTTTGAGATTTTGATAGTTAATCTAACATTTAAATAAAAAAAAGGATCTGGCCTCCAGAAAAGCATTTTCTATAGCATTTTAGGGGGATTAAAAGATCCTGAGAAAGCAAGTAGGTATAGCTTTTCCCAGAAACATAAACATAAAAGTGGTCATTGTTTTTGAACCATAGTTGACATATGGGGAAAAAGGGTCCAGATGAGTCCCAATGATTTAAGTGGTAGTCCAGGAGAAAGAAGATGGTGATTTTAACTAGCATGTGCATATGTGTGTGTTTGTGTGTGTGCGTGCCCACTCAGTTGTACTCGACTCTTTGCAACTGTAGCCCATCAGTCTCCTCTGTCCATTGAATTTTCCAGACAAGAATACTGGAGTAGGTTGCCATTTCCTACAAGAGTCAACTAGCTTAATATTAGTGAAAATAGAAGTGGATGGACTACACACACACACTCCTATATATATATACATACATTATATAAAATACATACATATTTTATTTCTCTGTATATTTTAGAGGAAGAGTGATTAGACTTGCTGATGAGTTGAATGAAGGAAGTTAAAGACCATAGATCAAGGATAGCTTCTACCATTTTTGGCCTGAGGGATTAGATGTTGATAGTTATTGAGATTACAAGGGATACTAAGGGAAGAGTAGCTTTGAAACATGGAGTAAAGACCTCTGTTTGAGAAGGCTAGTGAGAAATTATGGGGAGATGTTAAGTAGGCAGTTGGATATAAAAGGTGTTCTGAGATCAAGACAAGACATACATTTATGATTCTTTGACATATAAATGATATTTAAAACCATAGGTTTAGAAGAGGTCACCAAGGAGAAAGTGGAAATATGTAGAGAGAGACCAAAGGGACACAGAATAGAGTTCTAAGATGTTCAATATTTAGAAGTTAAACCAAGGAGGGAAATACAAAATGAAATTAAGAAAGGCAACTTAAGTTGGTAAAAACAAAGAAATAGAGAAAATAGTGGCCTCATGCCATTCTTTTAACTATTTTACTTCTCTCTCTTCTTCCTTCTTCTCTTCTTCCCCTCTCTCTCTCCTTGTTTTTGAACTTTCAGAACTATAGAAACATTACAAAGATAGTACAGAGTTCCCATATACTATATATCGCATTCCCATCTCCGTTATTACTAACATACTTCATTACTGCATTTATCAAAATTAATAAACTAGTGTTGAAAAATTATTATTAGCTGAAGTCCACACTTTATTTGGGTTTTCCAGGTGGTGCTAGTAGTAAAGAACCCGCCTGCCGATGCATGAAACGTAAAAGATGTGGGTTCGATTCCTGGGTCAGGAAGATTCCCTGGAGGAGACCATGGCAATCCACTTCAGTATGGACAGTGGAATCCCATGGACAGTGGAGCCTGGTGGGCTATGGTTCATAGGGTTGCAAAGAGTTGGACACGACTGAAGTGACTTGGCATGCACGCACACTTTATTCAGATTCCCTGTAGTTTCAGTCTGTCACCCTTCTTCTGTTCAAGGATGGCATCTAGGATTCAGGTCTTCCTAGTCTTCTCATGGCTGCAACAATTTCTTCACATTTTTCTAATCTGTGATTTCCCTATATCCCTGTCTCCTTAAGCAAATTAAAACTATCTCAAGTGCAAATGTTGTGCCTTGTCTACTATAATGCAACTCATATAACAGGTTCATTGGGCACAGTTTTAGTGAATATTTGTTTAATAAATCTAGGAAGAGAGAAAGATGTAAAGCACCATTCAGAAATGCTATTCACAAGTTTGTTAGGAATACACACTCCTCAGACTCCTCCTCACATTTGTTGTTGTTTAGTCACTAAATTGTGTCCAACTATTTTGTGACCCCATGTAGTGCAGCCTGCCAGGCTCTTCTGTCCATGAGATTTCCTGGGCAAGAATAAAGGAGTGGGTTGCCATTTTCTTACTTTAAAATAAGTTTAATGTTAAATAGTTTCTAGATTTTAAAAACCATGTAACTAAAATAGTAACAATAGTAAAATACAAATGAAAGGGGAGAAAAAGATCAGCTCTAATCTGTGTAAGTGTAGCTATAATTTTGTTTTCTGCTTCTTTCACCAAACATTGTGTCATGAGTTATTTTCTCTATTCTTATTTTTAATGTGCATATAATATTTATTTTAGTAAACATGCCATAATTTCCCAGTGAGTTCCTATCTATTGACCATTTTGTTGTTTGAATACTGCAATTATCTTTTTTCAGTTCCAGAGTGTCCACTGATCTCCCTCTTTAAGAACTTTTCTTTGAGACAGTATACCAAAATCAGGGTCAAAATAAGTGCACTTGTTAAGTTACTTTATAAAAAACATTTAGCAATTTACATTGCCATGGTAATGCCAGTGATTATTTTTTAAGGGAATATTGAAGAAATTTCAGACAATGATAAAACAATACTAATCCATTTAAACATAATTTGACTTCTGAAAAATAGGCAAGAGGTATTGTATCAAGAAATATTGTAACTCTATCTAATGAATGATTCTTTTCTTTCATAAATTAATGAGATGAATGTTTCATCAAACTGAAGACACATTTTGTATTTTACTTTATTACTCTTATTTATCATCTTGAAATCAGGTATAGATGTATTATCTATAAATATTATACATCAATTTGGTAGTAAAATCTATTCATGCTTTAAAACAGATAGATGAAACTTCAGATGCAAAAGTTTCAAGTCCATGCCCAGATTCACCTGGCCTCCCACAAGTCAGGGATAAGGAGAATGTATGTGCTGTAATCAGAATACTAAAAGAGTACTGACATAATAAATCAATTTTTAAACCACAGTTGATAAACTACTGACAATTTTTAAAATAAATGAATTAGTTAATTATGGGATTAATCTCATTTCACACATAATTTCCAATCACAACCAATAGCTTTGAATGAAACTAAAATCTCCTATATCTATCTTAAGCTTGAATTTAGCCGTCTATGGGTTGCACAGAGTCGGACACAACTGAAGCGACTTAGCAGCAGCAGTAGCAGTCAAATGAAAAGAAAGGAAATAAGCAGACTTTTCAGTATCTTTTGAGAAGCAGGGTGAAATAATGGAAAATACAAAGCAACCTGTAACTGAATTTAAATTTACTACCAAATTTTGTGTTACTTCGAGCAAATAATTTCATATTTCAAATTCTCAAAAAAAAAAAAAAACAGAACATCCAGTGTTCTTATCTAAAATTGTTAACAGATATCTTGAAAGGCTGTCAAAAGAACATCAATATGATTCTCTGTGCTTACAATATAATATCTACTGCTTTTATTATTTGATGTTAATGGTTGGTGGTATGGCATGGGAGAAAGAGGGGAAGGTCTGGGGCACTGCAACCAAAAGGCAGGAAAGGAATCTGACAAATGACACAAAGTAGAAAGTTGTTCAGAAAACAGAAACTAGAACACAATTTTACTTGAATCAGGTTGAAATTAAAGAAGAAGAAATTATATGATAGCTTGAAGAAGCAGTAATTGCACATTTCATTCTCCAGATCCTGAGTCAATTCACAAAAGGAAAAAATAGCCCTTCCTGACCCAAGGAGAGTTCAAAGGCCCCTGAAAACACTCATGACACTTTCAAGTCAAAGTATTGTCACCAAGAAACCTGTGAAAATAGAACAGAAGTCAAAGCAGGAAAACAAATGATTCAGGAAACTTATGAAGAGAACTTGTGTTATTTGCTGGGACAAAGCCCAAGTTCCAATGGGGCTGCAGGTAAAGCAGACAAACTGACCCATTGGAATCAATTAGTGTGGTAGGAAATAAGATCAGATGTAATTCTTAGGAACTGGCCAAATGGTTTTAAGAATTTTTTTTTTTCATATACCATCAGCTCAACATCTCACCCTTCTTTCAGATTCTGACCTACTCAGTATTTATTGATCATGTACTACATGACAGGTGCTGTCACATACTGTATAAATGGTAGAAATGGTGAATTATGAGCATATTTGAGTTGTGAAGATGAACCAAACTAGAGTTCCATTACTTAAAGACAAGAGAAAAAAAGGCATAACAAAGACAAAAGAGAAAAAAAAAGTTTAAAACTTGAATTATCTGGAAAGCTGGAAAGATCTGCTCATCCTACATATCTCAGCTTGTTGTTTAGTCATTAAGTTGTAGCCAACTTTTTTGTGACCCCATGAACTGTAGCCCACCAGGCTCCTCTGTCCATGTGATTTCCCTGTCAAGAATAATAGGGTGGGTTCTCATTTCTTTCTGCAGAAGATCTTCCCAATCCAGGGATTAAACTGGTATCTACTGCATTGGCAGGCAGATTCCTTGCCACTGAGCCACCAGAGAAGCCCACCTCTCAGCCACTATTTCAATAAAGATAACAAATATTTATATTCCTCACCTGGATTTTTCATTCCAGTTCTATCCAACTTTTCTAGCAGTCCATTAGGTAAAGGCATTGCTATTTTCCAGAAGTTCACAGTTATAAGTCTTTTGCCTCTGTGACAGAAGCAGTGCTAATAATTCATTTTCCTCTTCTTCCTTAACAAGAGAAGTCTTGGTATTTAGTAAGGCATACTGACTTCTCAGAATAAAGACTACACTTTCTTAGCTTCCTTGTAGCTAGGTGTGGACACGAGACTAAGCTATGGCCAATGAGATGTTAGTGTGCAGGACATCCAGGAAATGTTACAGAAGATGTATGCCTCTTCACATCCCTTTCAGGATGCTAGAATGTGGGCATGTTACGAAGAGCTAAAATAGCCATTCTGAACTATGAAGCTTAAGCCTCATCTCCAATAACAAGACAGACGGAGCTGGAAGGACTACCCTTAGAAAAGAGAAATAAACCTTATTGGTATTTTCTGTTACTTACTGCTGACACTAATCCATATTGATATATGTTCACCTCCAATACACAAGGAATTAAGACATCAATTCTACTTCTGCTGTAGCTCTGATCCACTTTCCTACACGTTTATACTACCTAGTCAGAGGCCCTCAGCAGTGGCTTAATGGACAGTTACAGATGCCTAATCACAGGACTTTTTGTCCCCATGCTCCCTGATGCTGCCCCCACAGCTACCCCACTATTAAGGCACCTCTTCCTAAAGCGGTACTCAACTTCTGTCTTTCATTGCCCCTGTAAAATTATTTGATGACTGCCAACTATTTATAACAGAGAAGGCAATGGCACTCCACTCCAGTACTCTTGCCTGGAAAATCCATGGAAGCAGGAGCCTGGTAGGCTGCAGTCCATGGGGTCGCCAAGAGTCGGACACAACTGAGCTATTTCACTTTCACTTTTCACTTTGATGTACTGGAGAAGGAAATGGCAACCCACTCTAGTGTTCTTGCCTGGAGAATCCCAGGGATGCGGAAGCCTGGTGAGCTGCCATCTATGGGGTCGCACAGAGTCAGACACGACTGAAGCGACTTAGCAGCAGCAGCAGCAGCAACTATTTATAAGGTTATATCCAGGCTCATTGATCATCACTCAAGGATCACAACAATCACTCATCAGTGGTTTCCAGTGGGTTACACAATGATGGACAAGTGAAGCTTTCAATGCTTTTTAGGGTGTGGTGCATTTGCCTATTTTTGAAACTTACTCTAGTCTCCTTTGAGGGTTATTTCTCTGTGCTCTCACAGGATGTATTATATACGTCTGCCTTATTGTATCAGAGAAGGCAATGGCATCCCACTCCAGTACTCTTGCCTGGAAAATCCCATGGATGGAGGAACCTGGTAGGCTGCAGTCCATGAGGTCGCTAAGAGTCAGACACGACTGAGTGAGTTCACTTTCACTTTTCACTTTCACTCACTGGAGAAGGAAATGGCAACCCACTCCGGTATTCTTGTCTGGAGAATCCCAGAGACAGGGGAGCCTGGTGGGCTGCCATCTATGGGGTCACACAAAGTCAGATTTGACTGAAGTGACTTAGCAGCAGCCTTATTGTATATAGTATCTTTTTTTAATTACTTCTTCATGGGTTTGTCATAGTGACAGAACAGGTGTTCAATAAATATTTCTATACTGAAATAAATTAAAACATTTTTTTCACTGACTGACCTTATGTCCTAGTTAGACTAAACTGTCTTGTTTATGTGTCATTTGTTCATGCTATTTATTCTTCCTATAACATCACTTTCATCACTGCAAAGTACTTAAATTCTTCAGGTATTAATATCAGCTTAAAGGCCACTTTTTCCTTGAAAACTTTCATGTTCCTTCCAGCAGGAATAAAGCTTTGTCATCTCTGAAGTTTCTTACCATTTTATGTATAATTTATTTCATTTAAATCCAATTCAACATGATTCAATCCAATCCACTCCATTTCAAAAATAATATTTAGAATGTACTCACTGTACTTGATTACATATTCTAGGTTTCTATTTTGGACGGGCCCAAAGTTCAACAAGAAATTGAAAGGAAGTTTTTAACATATTTGAGGTTAATGTTTATGCAATATATTAGTTAAGATAACGCAAGTGATTAAAATGCTAGTTTATCTGCTGTAAAAAAAATAACTCTAAAATCTCAATGGCATAGTACAAGTTTATTTCTCACATATGTAAAATCCAAAACTAGTTTTACTGACTGTTGCGCAACTCTCCAAAACAGAGCCCAGGCTTTCTGTCTTGTGGCTTTATTTTCTGCAATATATGAATTCAAACAACCATGGTGTGTATGTACATCACAGGCCAGAAGCAGAAAGTTGTTTTCATGGCATAAGCTTAGACTTGCTCATAATGCTCATTACTCCTTCCTATATTTTACTGACTGAAATTTAGTTTTTCGAATATATTTAAACGTAAAGGAAGCTAGAGAAATGTTGTCCAGCTATAGATTACACGATAGTTTTGAACTGGATAGAATGAAGGTAAGTCGTATACAATCCTCCATATTTCACAGTGATGAAACAGAACCCAGACCATGGGCCCTCAGAGGTACACATCCTTTCTGTGTCCCCGTTTTTTATTTATAGGACATAGGCTTCATTCAGATTCCTTGATCATCCTGCATTCCAAAGGGCAGATTCAAATAGTTGCTTAATGTAGAAGGGAGGAAATGCAGAAACAAAGGCTGAACAGTCAAGAAACAGTACTGCAACTGTGGGGCAGGGTCCTGGTTCCTCCTTAAGGAATATGCAAAGCAATCAGCTCAGTTCTGTTGCTCAGTCTTTGCCACTCTTTGCGACAACACCTTTGAGTTTTTCTATAGGAGCTAAGGTCCCTGCCCAGGTGGAAGAGGGTAATCTCAGGCTGAACATGAGATTTCTGGAGCACTGCACTGCTACCTCACCATCAGCCAATCAGAAGACAGTCTGCACACAAGTGTTGTTGTTTGTTTGTTCTGATCCCATCCCCAAATGATTTTCCTTTTAAAAACTCATTGTCAGGCACAATTTTCAGAGTTGGTTTTTGGACAAGAGTCCACCTTCCCAGATTGTTGGCTTGTTGAATAAAACAAGCTTTACTTTCCAACCAACACTTGTCTATTGAGTATTAGCTTTCCAGTGGTGAGCAGTCAGTCTTGAGTTCAATAACACTGATACTGAAGAAAGTTTGAAAGCTTCTCATTCTTCTAAGATGGACCAAAAAGAGGAGGAAATATGTCTAGGAGAACATGTAGCTAGGGCGACTGTAACTTCTGACTTGCCTCTTGTGTACAGTCACTCAGTCACGTCTGACCCTTTGTGACTCCATGGACACCTGGAGTCCCTGTCCTTCACCATCTCTGAGAGTTTGCTCAAACTCAAGTTCGTTAAGTTGGTGATGCCATCCAACCATCTCAGCCTCTGTTATCCCTTTCACCTGCCTTAAACCTTTCCCAGTATCAGGGTCTTTTCTAATGAGTCAGCTCTTCGCATCAGGGGGCCAGGTACTGGAGCTTCAGCTTCATCATCAGTCCTTCCAATGAATATTCAGGGTTGATTTACTTTAGGATTGAATGGCTTGATCTCCTAAGAATCCAAAGGACTCTCAAAAGTCTTATCCAACACCATCGTTCCAAAAAATCAATTATTTGGTGATCAGCTTTCTTTATGGTCCAATTCTCACATCCTGCATGACTATTGGGAAATTCATAGATTTGATTATATGGACCTTTGTTGGCAAAGCAATGTCTCTGCTTTTTAATGCGCTGTCTAGGTTTGTCATAACTTTTCTTTCAAAGAGCAAACATCTTTTAATCTCGTGGCTGGAGTCACCATCAGCAGTGATTTTGAAGCCCAAGAAAAGAAAGTCTGTCACTGTTTTCATGGTTTCCCCATCTATTTGCCATGGAGTGATGAGACAAGATGCCATGATCTTAGTTTCTTGAATGATGAGTTTTAAGTCAGGTTTTTCACTCTCTTCTTTCACCCTCAACAAGAGGTTATTTAGTTCCTCTTCACTTTCTGTCATAAGGGTGGTATTATCTGCATATCTGAGGTTATTGATATTTCTTCTGGCAAACTTGATTCCAGCTTGTGCTGCTTCATCCAGCCCAGCATTTCACATGATGCACTCTGCATATAAGTTAAATAAGCAGGACAACAATATACAGCTTTAACAAATTATTTTCCCAAATTGGAACACATCCATTGTTCCATGTCCAGTTCTAACTGTTTCTTCTTGACCTGCACAGAGGGCAGGTAAGGTGGTCTGGCATTCCCATTTCTGGAAGAATTTTCCACAGATTGCTGAGATCCACACAGTCAAAGGATTTAGGATATTCAATGAAGCAGAATTAGATGCTCATCTGGAATTCTCTTGCTTTTCTTATGATTCTACAGATATTGGCAATTTGATGTCTGATTCCTTTGCTTTATCTAAACCCAGCTTGTACATCTGGAATTTCTTGGTTCATATAATGTTGAAGCCTAGCTTGAAGGGTTTTGAGCATTACCCTGTTACCATGTGAAATGAGTGCAATTGTGTGATAGTTTGAACATTCATTGGCATTGTCTTTTTGTGAGATTGGAATGAAAACTGACCTTTTCCATTCCTGAAGTAACTGCTGAGTTTTCCAATTTTGCTGATATATTGAGTGCAGCACTTTCACAGCATCATCTTTAGGATTTGAAATAACTCATCTGGAATTCTTTCACCTCCATTAGCTTTGTTCATAGTAAAGTTTCTTAAGGCCCACTTGACTTCGCACTCCAAGATGTCTGGCTCTAGGTGAGTGATCACACTATGGTGTTTATCCAGGTCGTGAAGATCTTTTTTGTATGGTTCTTCTGTGTATTCTTACCACTTCTTCTTAATATCTTCTGTTTCTGTTAGGTCCATACCGTTTCTGTCCTTTATTGTGCCCATGTTTGCATGAAATGTTCCCTTGGTATCTCTAATTTTCTTGAAGGGATCTCTAGTCTTTCCCATTCTATTGTCTTCCTCTATTTCTTTGCATTGTTCACTTAGGAAGGCTTTCTTTTCTGTCCTTGCTATTCTTTGGAACTCTGCTCAATTGGGTATATCTTCCCTTTCTCCTTTGCCTTTCATTCCCCTTCTTTTTTCAGCCATTTGTAAGGCCTCCTTGGACAATCTATTTGCCTTCCCCCCCGCCCCTTGGGGATGGTTTTAATCACTGCCTCCGGTACAATGTTATGAACCTCAATCCACAGTTCTGCAGGCACTCTGTCTATCAGATCTTATACTTTGAATCTATTTGACTTGCCTAGGATATTCCTAATTTACCCTGTCTCAATATATTTATAAATAGGGCTCTCTTTGGCTCTCAAAAAGTTGTGGTTTAGATGATAAATTATATGGTCATTTTTGCACATGGCAGTTTTTGCCATGTCACTTTAGCCATTTTGAAGAGAGCCTGCAGGGCACTTATATACATAGCAGATTAGTCACATATTGCTGAAAATTTCATCATGTATGTGTGTTATCTAACCTAAATCAAGAATTGCACCTTTTCCCTCCCTTCCTGTACTCTTTCTCCTCTGCTGTGGATAAAGAATGTCACCTGTCATTTCAGTAAACAAAGATGCCATAAAGCCATCAGCCACTGTAGCTGTTCCACTGGTGTTCTCTGAGGGTAATTCAGGACAGAGGAAAAACCAAGAGAGTGATCCTAGATAGTTAACATGTAGACCAAAGGACTGATTCCAATAAACTCAGATTCTTGCATCTTCCCAAAAATAATATAACACTAAAATTATTAACTTGAGATGTCTATTTTTGTGATTAGCAGTAATCTTTTTGATGTTTGACTACATTTTCTTTCAACAAAAATTTCTATATATTCTGGTTACTCCCTTAATTCTTTGGAGCAATTTCTCAGAACTACATAAAGTGATGCCTTCTTGTGCAATAGTCTTCTGTAATGCCCTGAAAAAATATAATTCTCAACTTTTAGGCTATTTTTTTTTTTCAGTCAACACTACTAACTTCATCACCATTTACCAGGTGATAAATCAGGAAAACCAACTCATTTGAACCCAGACCCAATTACTAGAAACCTGAGGACCCAGATACATTTCCTCTTATTTAAATGTTAGATGAAAAGAGACAAATTTCAAGGAAATAAGCTTACTGAGGTTATTAAATGTGTTAAAGGCTGGGTGGTGATGGAATTGAGTGGAAGGAGGGGTTTCCTTCTGTAAGTTACCTTTCTCTATTAATGACCCTGAAGGATGGGGTGGGGAGGGAGGTGGGAGGGGGTTCAGGATGGGGAACACATGTACACCTGTGGCGGATTCATGTCAATGTATGGCAAAAACCACTACAGTATTGTAAAGTAATTAGCCTCCAATTAAAATAAATTAATATTAAAAAAGTGAATCTGTAATAAAAAAAAAAAACTGGAGATGCACTTTGCAGCAAAAAAGTAAAATAAAATAAATAAATATTCAACATAACCCCTAAAACATTTCTTTAACTCCAATACAGTGAGAATCACTGCTGGAATGAGATGTAGTATAAGAGACTGAATATATTAAAGTATAATTACCTTATAAACAAATTGTCTAAATATATTTCATTTCCTTCTAAAGGTGGGCTAACTTATTCAGAAAAATATAAATACAACATTGAATTATAGATGTAGAAGAGAAGCAGGAAATCCTATTTGATGTTCCCCTCATTTAGCAGAGGGAGAAACTGAGACTTATAAGAGTAAAAGCCTTCAGAAGAATTAACAACAGGTAGCCAACCAATACTGTGACTTAAGGTCTCTGGTGATCAAACTGCTGCTCTTCCAATTACATATAAAAGGATTTTAAATGAGTAGTAAAAGAAAAGTTTAGTCATCATTTAAACAGAACATCCAATTTCAGTAATTTAGGATTATCAGTACAGTGGCCAGCAAATTCCAAGATTTTCTGATAGTATTTGTACTAATTCCACCAAACAAATCTCTGATAATGAGATTTGGTATTCTTGACATGTGCAAAGGACCCTGGAACAGAATGTGTACTTCCACTAAGAAAACCAAGTGGAAGTAGACTTTGATAAGTTCCAGAGTTATAAGCTACAGAAAATTCCTTCTGTTCTTTAATCATTTACTTTCAGAACTATGTGCAATGTCTTCTTAAGGTCTACTCACTTGTAAATCAAAGACAAATCATTATGAGTGAAAAGAAAGCATTATGAGAGGCTGCTTTCTCTGAGATCCGCTCTAAAAGTTCATCCCTAATGGAAACAGAGGAAAGTGTACTTCAAAATTACTTTTTTTCTTCAAACAAAAGATTTTCTCAAATTTCTGGGAATGCCAAGAACAGCCTTTCTGTTATAAATGTTGCATGCAGTCATACCAAAACCAAGAAATGAAAAGAAAGGAACACCCTTACAAATATTCTTTTATCACAGGAGTAAGGAAGAAGTTATTCCTGAGAGCCACACCACCCTTAGTTTACAGGAAAAAAAAAATCACCAGGCACAAAAGTGGAAAATATATTAAAGATTATTAATAACTCAGCCAATAAAATGTTTTCATCATCCTAGGAGATTTCCCCAGTCAATACTTTACCTATAAAGTAAGCAAATTCTCTATCATCATTAGGTTAATTAGCTTCCACTTGCTTATTTTTTAAATTTTAATCATTTAATTGGAGGATAGTTACTTTACAATATTTTGATGGCTTTTGCCATACATAAACATTAATCGGCCACAGGTGTACATGTATCCCACCTATCCTGAACCCCCCTCCCACCACCGTCCAGGTTGTCACAGAGCACTCTATGAGACAAGTCCAAAAATATATTGCTGTGATTTATGTCCAAGAATGTCCTTCCTAGGTTTTCCTCTAATAATTTTACAGTGTTTAGCCTTATGTTTAGGTCTTTGATCCTTTATTTAATATGTAATTATATTTATTTATTTTTGGCTGAACTGGGTCTTTGTTGCTGCACGGCCTCTTCTCTAGTTGCAGTGAGTGAAGCTACTCTCTAGTTGCAATGCACGAGCTTCTCATTGCAGTGGCTTCTCTTGTTGTGGAGCACAGGCTCTAGGACATGCGGAGCTTCAGCAGTTGCAGCTCCTGGGCTCTAGAGCACAAGATCGGGAACTGTGGTGCACAGGCATAGTTGCTCCCCAGCATGTGTATCTTCCTGGATCAGGGATCAAAACTGTGTCTTCTGCATTGGCAGGCACATTCTTTGCACTGAGCCACCAGGGAAGTCCTTTGATCCATTTTGAGTTTATTTTTATGGATGGTATCAGAGAGTGTTCGAGTTTCATTCTTTTAAATGTAGCTGCCCAAATTTCCTAGCTTATTGAAGAGACTGTCCTCTCTCCATTGTATAGTCTTGCCTCTTTTGTCATAGACTAATTGGATATAGGTATATCTGGGCTTTCTATCCTGTCCTGCTGAATATATCTGATTTTTGCCAGTACCATACTGTTTTGACTATGGTAGCTTTGCAGTACAGTGTGAAGTCAGTGAGCCTGATTCTTCCAGCTCCATTTTTCTTTCTTAGGATTGCTTTGGCTATTCAAGGTTTATTGTGTCTTAAAATTGCTCTGGTTATTCAAGGTGTTTTGTTTCCATTCAAACTGTAATTTTGTTGTTGTTGTTGTTCTAGCTCTTTGAAAAAATGCCACTAGTAATTTGATAAAAATCACACTGAATCTGTAGATACCCTTGGGTAATACAGTCATTTTGACAAAATCAGATCAGATAAGATCAGTCACTCAGTCGTGTCTGACTCTTCGTGACCCCATGAATCGCACCACGCCAGGCCTCCCTGTCCATCACCAACTCCCGGAGTTCACCCAGACTCATGTCCATTGAGTCAGTGATGCCATCCAGCCATCTCATCCTCTGTCATCCCCTTCTCCTCCTGCACCCAATCCCTCCCAGCATCAGAGTCTTTTCCAATGAGTCAACTCTTCACATGAGGTGGCCAAAGTATTGGAGTTTCAGCTTTAGCATCATTCCTTCCAAAGTAATCCCAGGGCTAATCTTCAGAATGGACTGGTTGGATCTCCTTGCAGTCCAAGGGACTCTCAAGAGTTTTCTCCAACACCACAGTTCAAAAGCATCAATTCTTCGGTGCTCAGCCTTCTTCACAGTCCAGCTCTCACATCCATACATGACCACAGGAAAAACCAGAGCCTTGACTAGACGAACCTTTGTTGGCAAAGTAATGTCTCTGCTTTTGAATATACTATCTAGGTTGGTCATAACTTTCCTTCCAAGGAGTAAGCGTCTTTTAATTTCATGGCTGCAGTCACCATCTGTAGTGATTTTGGAGCCCCCAAAAATAAAGTCTGACACTGTTTCCCCATCTATTTCCCATGAAGTGATGGGACCGGATTCTCCCAAACAAATAACATCTGTTTGTGCCATCCTCAACGTCTTTCATCAGCATGTTATAGTTTTCAGAGTACACATTTTTGCCTCCTTAGATAGACTTATTCCTCTTAGATGCAATAGCAAATGGGAATGTTTTCTTAATTTCTCTTTCTGATTTTTCATTGTTAGCATACAGAAATGTAAGAGATTTCTATGTAATAATTTTATATTCCACAAGTTTACAGATTATGTGGAGGTTAAACACTATGCTACTAAACAGCCAATGGATCACTGAAGCAATCAAGGAGGAAATAAAAATACCTAGAGAAGAGTGACAATAAAAACACAACAAACTAAAACCTATGGGATGCAACAAAAGAAATCCTAAGAGGGAAGTTTACAGCAATACAATCTTACCTCAGAAAATGAGAAAAATATCCAATAAATGACCTTACCTTACACCTAAAGCAACTTAAGAGAAATAAGAACAAATAAAACCTAAAGTTGGTAGAAGGAAAGAAATCTTAAAGATCAAAACAGAAAACAAAGACATAGGGACTAAAAAAGCAATAGAAAAGATACATGAAACTAAGGCCTGGTTCTTTGAAAAGATAAACAAAATTAATAAACTTTTAGCTAGACTCATCAAGAAAACAAAAGAAAGGACTCACAACAATGAAATTAGAAATGAAGGATCATAAACAATTGCCACAAACAATTTTATGCCAATAAAATGAACTCCAGAATAAATGGACAAATTCTTTAAAAAGGTACAACTTTCCAAGGCTGAACCAGAAAGAAATAGAAAATATGACTAAACAATCACAAGTACTGAAATTGAAACTGTGATTTAAAAACTTCCAACAAACCGAAGTCCAGAACCAGATGTCTTCACAGGTGAATTCTACCAAACATTTAGAGAAGAGTTACCTATCTTAGGAAGAACTGCAGATGAAGAAACAATCCCAACCTCATCCTATGACGCCACAATCACCCTGATTCTATCATTATGTTAATATCTTGCAATTCTAAAATTCCACTTTCTTTGAGTCATGCAATTCTGAATTTCAAAGTTAGCCAAAAGCAGACACAGAAGGAGTATATGTACTCTGAAGCAAATGCTGTGCTCTGACTCTCAAGCTCAAAAACTTCATACTGGAGGATTATATAGAAGTTCATATGAAATATATCAGTATTGACCTTAACTGAGTTTTTCTGTCACTTTTGTACTTTTTTTTTTTTTTTTTTTTTGTCATTAGGGTTCTCATGAATGGCTGCTAAATGGAAAGATTCTGACTTTGGTGAACGTATGATACACGACGATGCCATCACTGGGTCTAGGACTGGCTGGCATCAGGTTTTAGGCTTTAGTTGCAGCCAAAGGTCTTCTCGGTAGCCAAGAGTCAACAAAGAGAAGAAATAATAATGGTAACATTTAAATACTTTTTATTCGAGGCATTATCCTAAGCACTTAATGTATACTGACTCATTAAAGTCACATAAACTCTTTTTAATGAACTTTGTTAATTTTATCCTTTTTTAATTGGAGGAGAGTTGCTTTACAGTGTTGTGTTTTTCCTCTTCAACAACATGAGATCAGCTATATGTATACATCTATTCCCTCCCTCTTAGCCTTCCTTTCACTCCCTCACCATTCCAACCTTCTAGGTCATCACAGAGCACTGAGTTGGGCTGCCTGTGTTATACAGCAGCTCCCCACTAGCTATATTTTATCCATGATAGTGTATCTATGTCAATGTCACTCTTCCAATTCATTCCATTCAATCTTTCACACCCTTTATCCACAAGCCCATTCTCTATGCCAAAATCTGTATTCTTGTTCTGCAAATAGGTTAATCAGTACCATTTGTCTGGATTCAATATATGTGCATTAATATGCAATATTTCTTTCCTCTTTCTGACTTACTTCACTCTGTGTGACAGATTCTAGGTTCATCCACATCACTACAAATGACCCAATTTGCTCCTTTTTATGGCTGAGTAATATTCCACTGTACACATATTCTATATCATCTTTATCCACTCATCTGTTGATGGACATTTGGTTATTTCTATGTCATGGTTACTGTAAACAGTGCTGTAATAAATATCGGAAATGAAGTGAAGTCTCTCAGTCGTGTCCGACTCTTTGCGACCCCATGCACTGTAGCCTACCAGGCTCCTTAGTCCATGGAATTTTCCAGGCAAGAGTACTGGAGTGGGTTGCCATTTCCTTCTCCAGGGGATCTTCCCAACCCAGGGAATGAACCCGGGTCTCCCACACTGCAGGCAGACACGTTACTGTCTGAGTCACCAGAGAAGCCCCTGCAATGCGGTGGGGCGGGGGGGGAGGGGGGGGTCTCTCAAAGGAGTCAGCTCCTCGCATCAGGTGGCCAAAATATTGGAGTTTCATCTTCAACATCAGTTCTTCCAAAGAACACCCAGGACTGATATCCTTTTAGATGGACTGGTTGGATCTCCTTGCAGTCCAAGGGACTCTCAACAGTCTTCTCCAATACCACAGTTCAAAAGCATCAATTCTTTGGCACTCAGCTTTCTTTATAGTCAAACTCTCACATCCATACAGTGACTACTGGAAAAACCATTGCCTTGACTAGACAGACCATTGTTGACAAAGTAATGTCTCTGCTCTTTAATATGCTGTCTAGGGTGCTCATAACTTTCCTTCCAAGAGGTAAGTTTCTTTTAATTTTATGGCTGCAGTCACCATCTGCAGTAATTTTGGAGCCCAGAAAAATAAAGTCAGCCACTGTTTCCCCATCTATTTGCCATGAAGGGATGGGACCAGAGCCATAATCTTAGTTTTCTGAATGTTGAGCTTTAAGCCAACTTTTTCACTCTCCTCCTTCACTTTCATCAAGAGGCTTTTTAGTTCCTCTTCATTTTCTGCCATAAGAGTGGTGTCATCTGCATATCTGAGGTTATTGATATTTCACCCAGCAATCTGGATTCCAGCTTGTGCTTCTTCCAGCCCAGCGTTTCTCATGATGTCCTCTGCATATAAGTTAAATAAGCAGAGTGACAATATACAGCCTTAACGTACTCCTTTCCTAATTTGGAACCAGTCTGTTGTTCCATGTCCAGTTCTAACTGTTGCTTCCTGACCTGCATTCAGGTTTCTCAAGAGGCAGGTCAGGTGTCCTGGTATTCCCATGTCCTTCAGAATTTTCCACAGTTTATTGTGATCCACACAGTCAAAGGCTTTGGCATAGTCAATAAAGTAGAAATAGATGTTTTTTTTCTGGAACTCTCTTGCTTTTTCAATCATCCAACAGATATTGGCTATTTGATCTTTGGTTCCTCTGCCTTTTCTAAAACCAGCTTGAATATCTAGAAGTACATGCTTCACATATTGCTGAAGCCTGACTTGGAGCATTTTGAGCATTACTTTACTAGCATGTGAGATGAGTGCAATTGTGCAGTAGTTTGAGCATTCTTTGGCATTGCCTTTCTTTGGGACTGGAATGAAAACTGACCTTTTCCTGTCCTGTGGCCACTGCAGAGTTTTCCAAATTTGTTGACATGTTGAGTGCAGCAGTTTCACAGCATCATCTTCTAGGATTCGAAACAGCTCAAAGGAATTCCATCACCTCCATTAGCTTTGTTCGTAGTGATGAATGCTTCCTAAAGCCCTCTTGACTTCATATTCCAGGATGTCTGGCTCTAGGTGAGGGTGAGTGATCACACCATCGTGATTATTTGGATCATGAAGATCTTTTTTGTACAGTTCTTCTGTGTATTCTTGCCACCTGTTCTTAATATCTTCTGCTTCTATTAGATCCCTACCATTTCTGTGCTTTATTGAGCCCTTCTTTGCATGAAATGTTCCTTTGGTATCTCTAATTTTCTTGATGAGATCTCTAGTCTTTCTCATTCTATTGTTTTCCTCTATTTCTTTGCACTGATTCCTGAGGAAGGCTTTCTTATCTCTCCTTGCTCTTCTTTGGAGCTCTGCATTCAAAAGGGTATAACTTTCCTTTTCCCCTTTGCTTTTAACTTCTCTTCTCACTTCTCTTCTTCTCACAGCTATTTGTAAGACCTCCTCAGAAAGCCATTTTCCTTTTTTGCATTTTTCTTGGGGATGGTCTTGCTCCCTGTCTCCTGTACAATGTCACAAACCTTTGCACTCTATCTATCAGATCTAGGCCCTTAAATCTATTTCTCACTTTCACTGTATAATCATAAGGGATTTGATTTAGGTCACACCTGGATGGTCTAGTGGTTTTCCCCACTTTCTTCAATTTCTGTCTGAATTTGGCAATATGAAGTTCATGATCTGAGCCACAGTCTGCTCTTGGTCTTGTTTTTGCTGACTGTATAGAGCTTCTCCATCTTTGGCTGCAAAGGATATAATCAATCTGATTTCAGTGTTGACCATCTGGTGATGTCCATGTATAGAGTCTTCTCTTGTGTTGTTGGAAGAAGATGTTTGCTATAACCAGTGTGTTCTTTTGGCAGAACTCTATTAGCCTTTGCCCTGCTTCATTCTGTACTCCAAGGCCAAATTTGCCTGTTACACCAGGTGTTTCTTGACTTCCTCCTTTTTCATTCCAGTCCCATATAATGAAAAGGGCATCTTTTGGGGGTGTTAGTTGTAGGAGGTCTTGTAGGTCTTCATAGAACCATTCAACTTCAGCTTCTTCAGCATTACTGGTTGGGCCATAGACTTGGGTTACCATGATATTGAATGGTTTGCCTTGGAAATGAATAGAGATCATTGTGTCATTTTTGAGACTGCATCCAAGTACTGCGTTTCAGACTCTTTTTTTGACTATCATGGATACTCCATTTCTTCTAAGGGATTCTTGCCCACAGTAGTAGATATTACTTTTGAATATTTGATTATTGTCTAAATAATGTTAATATTAAATAATCTAAAGGTAGATTAGATTATTACTAATGATTAGAAATGCTAAGTAATTTGCCTAAGGTCTCATTGATAGTAAGTGTTTGAGCTAAGACTTACAGTCAGGTACTACAACTCCAGAATCTATGCTCTTAACCACTATGTTTATTTCCTCTCAAAAACTTTTTTTTTCCTCTCAGTTCAGTTCAGTTGCTCAGTCGTGTCCAACTCTGTGACCCCATGAATTGCAGCACGCCAGGCCTCCTTGTCCATCATCAACTCCCAGAGTTCACTCAAACTCATGTTCATCGAGTTGGTGATGCCATCCAGCCATCTCATCCTCTGTCATCCCCTTCTCTTCCTGCCCCCAATCCCTCTCAGCATCAGTCTTTTCCAATAAGTCAAATCTTCACATGAGGTGGCCAAAGTACTGGAGTTTCAGCTTTAACATCATTCCTTCCAAAGAAATCCCAGGGCTGATCTCCTTCAGAATGCACTGGTTGCATCTCCTTGCAGTCCAAGGGACTCTCAGGAGTCTTCTCCAATACCACAATTCAAAAGCATCAATTCTTCAGGGCTCAGCTTTCTTCACAGTCCAACTCTCACATCCATACATGACTACTGGAAAAAACATAGCCTTGACTAGATGGACCTTTGTTGGCAAAGTAATGTCTCTGCTTTTGAATATGCTATCTAGGTTGGTCATAACTGTCCTTCCACGGAGGAAAACGTCTTTTTATTTCATGGCTGCAGTCACCATCTGCAGTGATTTTGGAGCCCAAAAAAATAAAGTCTGACACTGTTTCCATTGTTTCCTCAATAATTTCCCATGAAGTGACAGGACCAGATGCCATGATCTTCGTTTTCTGAATGTTGAGCTTTAAGCCAACTTTTTCACTCTCCACTTTCACTTTCATAAAGAGGCTTTTTAGTTCCTCTTCACTTTCTGCCATAAGGGTGGTGTCATCTGCATATCTGAGGTTATTGATATTTCTCCCGGCAATCTTGATTCCAGCTTGTGTTTCTTCCAGTCCAGCGTTTCTCATGATGTACTCTGCATATAAGTTAAATAAACAGGGTGACAATATACAGCCTTGACATACTCATTTTCCTATTTAGAAGCAGTCTGTTGTTCCATGTCTGTTTCTAACTGTTGCTTCCTGACCTGCATACAAATTTCTCAAGAGGCAGATCAGGTGGTCTGGTATTCCCATCTCTTTCAGAATTTTCCACAGTTTATTGTGATCCACATAGTCAAAGGTTTTGGCATAGTCAATAAAGTGAAAATAGATATTTTTCTGTAACTCTCTTGGTTTGTCAATGATCCAGTGGATGTTGGCAATTTGATCTCTGGTTCCTCTGCCTTTTCTAAAACCAGCTTGAACATCCGGAAGTTCATGGTTCACGTATTGCTGCTGCTGCTGCTAAGTCACATCAGTCGTGTCTGACTCTGTGCAACCCCACAGATGGCAGCCCACCAGGCTCCTCTATCCCTGGGATTCTCCAGGCAAGAACACTGGAGTGGGTTGCCATTTCCTTCTCCACACATATTGCTAGAGAACTATAATTAAAACAGAAATAAATGTAGTCAAGTGCTTAGAGTTAAAGATGACTGTTGACCTTAAATGTCTCCAATCCTGGAGAAACAGAGTTAGGGAAAAAAAACACAAACAGGTAGGATTCAAGAAGACTCTAGAAAACAGATTCAGATGGACATTCAAAGACCAAATCAGTCCTACAACACCACCACTCTCCTTCTGCCGGAATATTCCATCACAGCTACTCACTCTTGGTAATGAACCTTTTCTGCATCTATGGTTAATTTATTAGGATACATATTAGAAGTGGAATTATTTGAGTCCACGGGGAGCAATAAATCAATGAGAATTATAATTCTAATCAGAAATGACAAGGATGCTTACAACAATGATGAAAAAGTAAAACTACCATTTCTTCAATGATGTTACATTGCAGATACCCTTCTTGGGATTTCAAATATGCTACTCATTCAGAACAAATCTACAAAACAAAATGTTGTGGAGATTAAGATTCAGAAACATTGTATACCTTGTCCAAGCTCACAAATTAATAACTGGCAGATGCAGAATTTAAAGGAAGTCACATTTTTATTCATTTTTTATGGCTGGAAACATTTTGTTGTATTTCCTTCTGATATTTTTAAATAAATAAAATGGCACAAAAGGTTGTAAGTAAATATGGAAACAATTTAAATATTCATCAATATAAGAATATGTCAATTGTCAAATTCATATGCAGAAAATGCTCTACAGTAGTTAAATCAATTAGGTCTACAACTATTAAGACATGCTAAAAATTATATTAAATAAACAACTTGTAAAAGATACTGATAATTCAAAATATATATAGTGTAAACTAATACATATGACATTTATAATATTCTTAAAACTCATAAAATACAAACTAAAATTTTATGCATGCATGCATATAAAGTTATATAGATACATATTAACTTCAACAAAGTTATTAGCTCCAGAGGAGGAGAACAAGTGAGGAATAAAACTGAGGAGTGATTTTGTAGATTACTGAAAATTTTATTTATTTAAAGTATCAGAAGCAAATAAAACAAAATGTTAATATTTGCTATTTTAGAATACAAGTATTAATACATTATTGCTTGACATATTAGTTTTCTGGTATACCCAAAATAATTCACAATTTTAAAATAGGAAAGGAGAAATAGGTATGAATGTAAGTAAACATGTTTATTAGATAAACAATTACCTAGTTTTGAAAATTAGCTGGGAAATCAACAATCTTAGAAGAGTAAGGTAGTCAAGTCAGTAAGATAGAGATCAATAAGATCCTTTCATGTGGTAGACTGAATAAATGTCCATTTTTCCTAAATGGATGAACAGTTTTAATGATAATCTAACTCAGTATAAAAGATTTTTTTAAATAACATATTTATTTTTTTAAATAACATATTTTTCAAACTTTGCATGGAAGAATAAACAAATAAGACTAAAAAGAATATTGTTAGGGCCTTACTATTCAGATATCAAAACTTTATAAAGCTACAACCAAATGTTACACAACGTTATTTCTAGGTTCCACATTATGAAGTGGAGTTAATTTTCTAAGTTTAATTTTTCTGTATTTTACAATAGTTTTTGTAACATGTATTTATTTTTTATGATTAGCATTAAAAAGTTATAAAACATTTAAAAGGTAAAACCTCTCACTGTATGCTGAGCTTCCCCCAAACCAATGACCCAGATTTCAGTTAAAACTCTAACAAGTCTCTTCTTATGGTTAAAATAATCAGTCTCCTCATGAAATCTAGAAGGAGCTACAACCAAATGTTACACCAGTTTATTTCCAGGTTCCCTATTATGAACTGGAGTTAAATTTTCTAAGTTTAATATTTTCTGTATTTTAGAACAGTTTTTGTAATATGTATTTATTTTTTATGATTAGCATTTAAAAGTTATAAAATATTTAAAAGGCAAAATCTCTCACTGTATGCTAAACTTCCCCAAACCAGTGACCCAGATTTCAGTTAAAACCATAACAAGTCTCGTCTTATGGTTAAAATAATGAGTTTCCTCAACACTAACATTTAACTTTCAGACCTATAGAAGACAGCAAGAAAACCCAAAGGATAATCATTCCTGAGCATAACTTCTTATTCACACATTGGCCACCATGCTGCTGGGTAAAAACCATTGCTCCTGATTCTTATTCATTTTGATTCATGCATATAAGACACATGGTAAACCAGAGAAAGCTTTTTAAGGGAAATTTTTAAGGAAAGGAGCACAGAGTATTACTTCAGGAAATGTGATAACATTTAGGACTCAATTTCACTTTGTTGCTATAAATGACAGAGAACCTCACTTTAGGGAGTCTCGTTATTTATGTCAGCATTCAATTTATTAGGAAATCTTGAATACTGTTAGCAAACCCAAAGACTAGCTCCATGACAAGAGGTCTTCCTAAAGTGACATCAGGTGCTCAATGAAATGTACCCTAGAAGGACCTGCTCTCTTCACAGCTAATTAAGTTTCATGAGGCTTCCAGAATAAACAGTGCAGAAGAGAACTGAATGAGGAATGAGATAAATGTTACCTGAGAAATGCGAAGGCTGCCTATGTTCTTCCCATATTCTGGTGCTTCTCAAATGTGAAGCCCTAAGCCAAGATCAACAGGACAAAACTCTCCAGAGTTAACAGAGTGCCACAGCAACTGTTGCCATGAGCCCTCCTGACAAGCTCCCAACTCCATATTAGGTAAAACATCCACCCTGTAGCATCCTGATGAGACAGTTAAAGCTTAGGGCCCTTTAAGGAGATGAACATTCTCACACATGCTTTCCTTAAGCCTTGTGCAATAATGTATCTTGCCAGAAAACTGGCCTTTCTTTAGGTCCCAAACTAATGACTACCCAACAGGATGTCTTCCTCATGGAAATGCTTTTCTTATACTCTATGTTAATAACTATAATTGTAACAAATCTTGCCTAGGAACATGTTTCTCAACAACAGTATGTATGTCTTGCCCAGAAACACGTTGCCCTGAACTCATTCCTTCTGGTTAATCTTGTACTGAATTTATCTCAGGATGCATGCTTTGGGAAAGGGTCTAATGGAACTCTCACAACCTTAAAGTATTCTTTTTATCTATTCTCAGCTGCCAGTTTGAAAAGTACATAATGTTTAAACTAGCGAGGTAGGTACTCTTTTACCTCCTTAGCGACTTAGCTAGCAGCAGCAGCAGCAGCAGTGCCTTTTGCCAGAGAAGGAAATGACACCCCACTCCAGTACTCTTGCCTGGAGAATCCCAGGGACAGGGGAGCCTGGTGGGCTGCCATCTATGGGGTCACACAGAGTTGGACACAACTGAAGCGACTTAGCAGCAGCAACAGTGCCTTTTGCTGAAGGCTTTCTTTATCCTTTTCATTCTAATAAAACTGTTACACAAAGCTCTGGGTGACTAAGACTGTCTTTGGTCCCGGAATGAAGTTTTCTCCTTCGGAGACCACGGATCCAGTTGGCACCATTCACCAAACACTGTAAGCTATCACTGACCAATCACCTAGCACCACCCTTCCAGCAGGAAGCTATAAAAATTGGCTTGTAGCCTATGAAAGAGTCAACTCTCCCTTGAGACACCCCACTATTCTAACAATGTCTCCCACTCTAATAAACTCTATTCTCCTTTCATTCTGCCTCATGTCTGTAAATTCTTTTCCAACCCACACATCAAACACTGCACAAACCACTACATGTCAACAGATCTCTATGGAAGCCAAGAGTTGAAACAACTTCACTGTCTCTGATCTGTGTCTTCTCTCTTTGATTCTGTCTTTTTATTTCTGTTTTGTTTTTTTCTCAATGTTTCTTTCTGTCTCTTTTTCTGTATAACATTACTTCTTCTTGCATGTGGAATTGAAACAAAAAAGATTGACGGTGGGATACTAAACAGCTCCTACTTTGCCTGAGATGATGTCTGTTACTAATTATACATTATTTCATTCAAGCCATTCTAACAGAGCTTTAATTTAAGCAACACACACATACACACACACACAAAGTCGCTCAATCGTGTCCGACTCTTTGCGACCCCATGGATTGTAGTCCACCAGGCTCCTCGGTCCATGGGATTTTCCAGGCATGAATACTGGAGTGGGTTGCCGCAACATAGGAGGATAAAACTGAAGTTCAAAGAAGGATTTTTGTCCAAAATCTCAGGTATGTGATAGGGATTGGTCTCAGGTAGCAGTGAGCCCCAATGGTCACCCTTTGGAGTAACACAATTCTTAGTCTGTGACTACACTTGCAAGGGGCTTCCCTGGTGGCTCAAATGGTAAAGAATCTTCTTGCAATGCTGGAGATCCGGGTTTGATATCTGGGTCAGGAAACCCTTGAGAAAGGAATGGCTACCTACTTCAGTATTATCACCTGGAGAAATCTATGGACAGAGGATCCTGAAATGGGCTATAATCCATAGGCTCGCTTGATGCTCAAGCTCACTTAGACATGTCTGACTCTTTGTGGCCCCATGGACTGTACCTGGCCAGGCTCCTCTCTCCAGAATTTTCCAGGCAAGAATACTGGAGCATGCTGCTGATTCCTACTCCAGGGATCTTCCCAACTCATGGATCAAACCTGCATCTCTTGTGTTTCCTGCCTTGGCAAACAGATTCTTTACCACTGTACCACCTGATAAACAATATTTAATATATACATAATATATAATGTATATGCATTATTCTCTTGTCCTTTTTAAAGATATATATCTTTTCATTTTAAAAGATACATATATAATATGCATATATCTGAGGTATACATGAAGATATATACACACACATTAGATAGGTAAATAGATAATACACACATGCACAAACATATCAGTTAATTAAATGAGAGCACATAGTAGAGAAACTCAAGTATCAGCAAGCTGGGCACAAGGTAGATGCTCAATAACTATCTGTTGCATTTTGAATGAACCAGTTCATAGTGTTATTTCTCAGTCCTCATCTCAACAAATATCCCACTTTAGCCAACTAGAAAATATATATGCCATGTATTTTCTTGCGTAAATCAGTAGACTCCATCTGAGATATTTCACCATCCTTTACAAATACTGTTCATATACTGGCTCAAATCATCACAATCAAATCACTGAAAGCCTCCTTTGCTTATGCAGACAGAAACAATTGGTTCTCTTCAAATATCTATGGCAATTTTTACCTGTTTAGCAGTTTACCCTGTATTCTTCTGTAAATAATCTTTAATTAGTGTTCTTAATTATGATTTAATCTTTGTATTGTTTTATATTTCCCTTGTAACAGTCTCTTCAACCAAGTGAGCCTCCATTTTTGTCTTTACTGTGCTCCTTTACAGTACAAACTCAGTAAATATTTAATTTCTGAATATTTTGAGTGCAGGAGAGAAATACTCCTATGGCAGAACAGGGAAAGGTGATAACTAGGTTCGCCAAGCTTCACTTGTGTAGTAAATGCTTTATATGTATGGCTTGTTTAATTCTCACAATAAATTTATTAGATAGGTTTTATTTCATTTACATATGAGAGAACTGAAGCTCCAAATTATTTGAGCAGGGTTATGAACCTGTTAAGTAGGGAAATAAGGACTTAAACCAAGATTTGACTAGAAAATTCATATGCTTAAAATTCTCTCACACTAAACAATAAAGCTTCCAGAAAAATACACAGAAAATATCCTTAGGACCTTGGGGCAAGCTAAAGTTTCTTTAACAGGTCACAAATAGCCCTAAGCACTCAGGGAAAAAAGACTAATAAATTGGACTTCATTAAAAACCAGAACTTCTATTTACCTAAAGATATAATTAAAATGGCAAAATCGCAAGTCACTAATTGAGCGAAGATACACCCAAGCAAAAGATCTTTATCCAGGATATATTAAATACTCTTATAAATCATCTTGATGTATGATAAAAAACCATCACAATATTGTAAAGTAATTATCCTCCAATTAAAATAAATTAATTAATTGAACAAATAGGTAAGATACAAACAATGAATTTTTTTTATAAAATGGGGAAAAGACTTCAATAAGCCCTTCAAAAAAGAGGACATCCAAATGGCCAGCATGGCATGAAAACCTGCTCAATGTCATTACTTACCAATCAAATTAAAAGCACAATGAGAGACCACTAACACCCACCAGCACAGCTAAAACTAAAACAACTGACAATTCCAAGTACTGACAAGAACATGAAGCAACTGGAATTTTCATTTGATTGCCACAATCATTGATGAGAATTTAGAAATTGATTGACAGCACAATCATTCAGGAAAATTTGGGAGAATGGCATTGAAACATAAAATATCCTAAGTCCAGGTTAAAACTGCAAACTCAATCTGGGGGAGGAGGAGGGAGGAGGGTTTATAACCCAGCAACCTGTGGCGGATTCATTTTTATACTCCTAGGCAATATAAAAATAAAATAAAAAGAAAAAAAAAAAAAAAAAACTGGAGTTTCTGTATACCAACAGACTTGCATAAAATTTTTACAGCAGCCTTACCCATTATAGTGAAAAACCATCAACAACCAACATGTCAGTGACAGTAGAATAAAAGCAAAACAAAACAAAAAACAATATATTTGTATATTCATACAATAGTATACTACACATCAATTTAAAAGAATGAAAAAGTGATATGGTAACAACTTTGGTGAGTTTCACAAACTGTTGAATTAAAGAAGCAAGATACAAAGAGTATACTCTGTATGATACTAATATTATATATGTGCAAGGATAAGCAGAATAAGTCAATGTTTATGAAAGTCATAATAATTTTTCTTTAACTTTATGAAGTCAAAGCTATTGTTTATCCAGTAGTCATGTATGCATGTGAGAGTTGGACCATAAAGAAAGCTAAGCACCAAAGAATTTATTCTTTTGAACTGTGGTGTTGGAGAAGACTCTTGAGAGTTCCTTGGACTGCAAGGAGATCCAACCAGTCCATCCTAAAGGAGATCAGTCCTGGGTGTTCATTGGAAGGACTGATGTTGAAGCTGAAACTAATACTTTGGCCACCTGATGTGAAAAACTAACTCATTAGAAAAGACCCTGATGCTGGGAAAGATTGAGGGCAGGAGGAGAAGGGGACAACAGAGGATGGGATGGTTGGATGGCATCACTGACTCAATGGACGTGAGTTTGAGTAAACTCCAGGAGTTGGTGATGGGCACGGAGGCCTGGCATGCTGCAGTCCATGGGGTCGCAAAGAGTTGGACACAACTGAGTGACTGAAATGAACTGAATGGGGTGAATGGATCAGTTACTAACTGACTAAAAAGGAGTAAGGGAGAACATCTGTGGGGAGCTAGAAAAGTTTTATATTTTGATGTGAATAGAAAACAAATAAAACAACACTGTTTCTCAATGAGTTAGTTAGTAACTAGAAATACAATTGTGTCTATCAATACAACAATCTCCTCCTGTATAAAAGCTTATGTGATCTCTGCTTCTTATAGTTAAAAACATATAACTCTCATCATACTGAAAAGCTTTCCTTTATCAGACATTAAAACTACATACGCAAGGAGGAAAAGTGGTTATCTGAGGAGGCTTTATAAATAGCTGAGGAAAGAAGAGAGGCAAAAGGCATTGAAGGAAGGCAAAGACGTCAACTGAATGAAGAGTTCCAAAGAATAACAAAGAGAGATAGTCTCTGTACGTGAAAAAGAAAAGAAAGAAAAAAAGAAATAGAGGGAAGCAAAAGAATGGGAGAGGCTGGAGGTTTATTCAAGAAAATGGGGACATCAAGGGAACATTTCATGCAAAATGGACACAAGGAAGGATAGAAAAGAACAAAGTTAGTTCAGGTGACAGAAGTGCAGCTGAGCTATTTCAAATCCTAAAAAATGATGCTGTTAAAGTGCTGCACTCAATATGACAGCTAATTTGGAAAATTCAGCAGTGCCCACAGGACTGGAAAAGGTCAGTTTTCATTCCAGTCTCAAAGAAGGGCAATGCCAAAGAATGTGCAAATTACCTTACAATTGTGTTCATTTCACACCCTTAAGGTTATGCTCAAAATTCTTCAAGTTAGGCTTCAGTAGTATGTGAACCAAGAACTTCCAGATGTACAAGCTGGGTTTAGAAAAGGCAGAGGAATCTGACATCAAATAGTCAACATTCATTGGATCAAAAAGAAAGCAAGAGAATTCCAAGAAAAACATCTACTTTTGCTTCATTAATTACACTAAAGCCTTTGACTGTGTGGATCACAACAAACTGTGGAAAATTCTTCAGGAGATGTGAATACCAGACCACCTTACCTGTCTCTTGAGAAATCTCTATGTGGGTCAAGAAGCAATATTTAGAATCTTACATGGAACAACTGACTATCTCAAAATTGGGAAAGGAGTACAACAAGGCTGTACATTGTCATCCTGTTTATTAAACTTATATGCAGAGTACATCATGTGAAATGCTGGGCTGGATGAATCACAAGCTGGAATCAAGATTGCCAGGAGAAATATTAATAACCTCAGATATGCAGATGACAACACCCTAATGGCAGAAAGTGAAAAGGAACTAAAGAGCCTCTTGATGAAGGTGAAAGAGGAGATTGAAATATCTGGCTTAAAACTCAACATTCAAAGAACTAAGATCGTGGCATTCTGTCCCATCAATTCATGGCAAACAGATGGGGGAAAAGTAGAAGCAATGACAGATTCTACTTTCTTGGGCCCCAAAATCTCTGCAGTTGATAGCTGCAGCCATGAATTTAAAAGACGTTTGCTCCTTTGCAGAAAAGCTATAATAGACCTAGACAGAATTTTTAAATGCAGAGACCTCACTTTGCCGACAAAGATCCATATAGTCAAAGTTACGGTTTCTCCAGTAGTCATGTATGGATTGAGAGTTGGACTATAAAGAAGGCCAAGCACCAAATAATTGATGTTTTTGAACTGTGGTGTTGGAGAAGACTCTTGCTATTCCCTTGGACAGAAAGGAGATCAAACTAGTCAATCGTAAAGGAAATCAACCCTGCGTATTCATTGGAAGGACTGTTGCTGAAGCTGAAGTGCCAATATTTTGGCCACCTGATTGATGCAAAGAGCCAGCTCATGGGAATAGAACATGATGCTGGGAAAGACTGAAGGCAAAAGGAGAAGGGGGTGGCATATCACATTTCAGTGGAGATGAACTTTAGGAAACTCCAGAAGACAGTGAAGGACAGGGGAGTCTGGCATGCTGTAGTCCTCAGGTCACAAAGAGTCAGACATCACTTAGTAACTGAACAACAATAAACCTAATATTTCCTTTGTCCTAGGAGGTGCACACTAATTAAGTACTAAAAATTATTTATTCTCCTGGGCTGAGTTTTGGTATATTTAATTTCATTCCCTCTTTTTGCTCCCCAGTCACCAAATCTGACTCCATTTGACAAGCATCTTTTATGTATGCCTTTTGCCACTTCATAACCATGTTTGATGCAGGTAAGAGTATAATACAAATAATGTATCAATTGAATAAGGTGCTAATGAAAGAAGTTGGAAAGTGGTAGAAAGACAGTAATATGCAGAGTCATAAAACAGTGGTGTGAATCTGTACTCCCTTCTGATAACTCCCTGATCCTGAGCAAACCACTTAATTTGTTGAATCTTTGGCTCCTCACCTATAAAACCAAGATGCTTTTATTGTTTTACAGGCATTGTGAATATCTGAGAGAATAATGCTTGTGAAAAATATCATGCAGGTATGTGTATATATATATATATATACACAAAGATAAACATGTATAACATAGATAAGGGGCTTCCTAGGTGGCTCAGTGGTAAAGAACCTGCCTAAGGAGATGCAGGAGATGAGAGCATGATCCCAGGGTCAGGAAGATCCCCTGGTGTAGGAATGGCAACCCACCCCAGTATTCTTGCCTGGAAAATTCCAGGGTCAGGAGAGCCTGGCTGGCTACAGTCCATGGGGTTGCAAAGAGTCTGACATGACTGAGCACACACATGCATAAAATAGATAATGAGAACCTACTGTGTAGCACAGGGAATTCTACTCAATGCTCTGTGGTAACCTAAATGGCAAGGAAATCCAAAAAAGAAGGGATATGCATATATTTATAGACTTCCAAGGTGGCACTAGTGGTAAAGAACCCGCCTGTCCATGCAGCTTAGATTGTAAGAGAAACGAGTTCAATCCCGGGGTTGGGAAGATCCCCTGGAGAAGGGTATAGCACCCCAGCAACCCACACCAGTATTCTTGCTTGGAGAATCCCACAGAGGAGTCTGGCAAGCTGCAGTCCATAGGGTTGCACAGAGTCGGACACAACTGAAGTGATTCAGTACGCATGCACGCATACAAATATATATAGCTGATTCACTTTGCTATACAGTAGAAACTGACACAACATTGTAAGGCAACTATACTCTAATGAAATTTTTTTACAAATAAAAATAAAATTAAGAATCAAAAAAAAAATGTATAAGGAAGCATGGTGATAAGGTTCACCTGGCTGCCAATATAGGCACACAGGAGCTGAGGTAAATGAAGAAGGTCTCAGGGTCCCCAACAGAGCTTGAGGACCTCACTAATATCTATCCATCATATTTTCTCTGACCTATAATTCCTTATTTTAACTTGGTGGGTATTCCCCCTGATGAAAGAAGAACTCCTGCTGGCAGGAACTAAGGACTCAGCAAGAAGCCTGTGAAAGTATCATAAAGGGCTAGGATGGGTAACGACCATGGGACTTGGAACCCCAGGTCTACAATTTTTTTGTCCACTCCTAGAGAAAAAGTTCCTGGCCATCCCAGTGAACAAGCTTCCAAAGGAATCTAATTGATGCTCCTGTCCTTCATCCCCTCAACTTCCATGACAATTGGTTCCCTTTAACTTTTAAAATTTATTATATGTTGTAAAATATCAAAAACAACAAGCAATAATGTAACAGACATCAATTGCTCCTCCACCCTTTTGGAAGAGAAGGTGACAGTTAAAGGTGATCTCTTTCATTTATATATAATATATATATATTTATTTATATATATTTATATATATATATATATATATATATATATATATAATATAAAATAGGTAGAGCTGAATTTCCATTCCCCATCCTTCTCCTTACCTCCACCACCTTGAGGTACTTCACTTCTAGAGTTGGTATAAATCATTGGTTTATATCATTTTGGTTTTCTACCCATAACTCCCATAAACTATTGTTTAGAGTGTGGTTAAAAGTATGTAAAATGTACCTAGTCATATCCATTCTTTTGAACTTGCTTTTCTCAATTCATTCTAACTGCTGTTACAAATTATCATTGATTCATTTATTTCTCTACTAATAAATAGTTGGGAGTCAACTTCCCATTTTTAGCTATTTCAAATTGTGCTACAGTGAACACTCTCATTGTATATATACTAGGATATGGCATTAAAAAAAAAAAAATCTAGAACGGATGCCTAAAAGTTTGTGTGTTCAGTTGCTGTCATGTCTGACTCTTTGTGACCCCATGGATGGTAGCCAACTGGGCTCCTCTGTCCATGGGATTTTCCAGGCAAGAATACTGGAGTGGGTTGCCAGTTCCTTCTTCAGGGAGTCTTCCCAGCCCAGAGATCAAATTCACATCTCTTGCGTCTCTTGTACTGGCAGGTGGATTCTTTACCACTGAGCCACCTGGGAAGCCTACCTAAATGTAGAATTGCTGAATTATAGAATATGCCTATCTATATTTTGACCATTTCCTCTGGGAAGGGACTACCTTTGCTTGTGACCTGTTTCAGGTATTTTCAACATCCTACTTACTCTCAGGCTTGTATTTTCTTTTTTTTTAATTGAGGTATAGTTTATTTAAAACATTATATTAGTTTCAGGTGTACAGTACGGTAAATTTGATTATTTGTAGATTATATTCGATTATAGGTTATTGCAAGATATTGGGTATAATCCCCTGTCTTATTCAGTAAATCCTTGCTGCTTATCTATCTTATGCATAATAGTTTGTATCTGTCAATTCCATTTGTTTCTCCCGCTCCATCGTTCTTTTGGTAATCATAAGTTTGTTTTGTCTATAAATCGGTTTCCATTTTTAATATAGATTCATTTGTATTATTTTTTAAATTCCACATGTAAGTGACATCATATAGTATTTGTCTTTCTCTATCTGACTTATTTCACTGGGCACAATATTCTCTAGGTCCATCCATGTTGCTGAAAATGGAAATATTTCATTCATTTTTATAGCTAGATAATATTAATACATATATTCACATCTTCTTAAGCTAATATCTGTTGTTGGGCATCAGACTTGTCTTTAACCCTCATAAATTATACCACCCAAAATGATACTTACACGTGTGAGGAAATGGTCTAAGTATTTTACTGTGTCAAATTTTACTGTGTGTATGAAACACCTAAGGAACTTTTAAAATGTCGATTATGATTCAGAAGGTCTGGGGCAGGGCCTAAGATTCTGTATTCCAAACAACTTGCTAAATGATACTGATGCTCCTGGTCTGAGGACCATATTTTAAGTAGCTAGGGTCTTAACAACTTGGGATACATGGGACACTGTTCAGTTCAGCTCAGTTGTGTCCAACTCTCTGCGACTCCATGGACTGCAGCACACCAGGCTTCCCTGTCCATCATCAACTCCCGGAGCTTGCTCAAACTCATGTCCATCAAGTTGGTAATGCCATAATGGGACTAACACTATCCTAATTTTTACACAACACTAACCCAGCCCAATATCACATCAGCTTTTTGCCAGTGTTATACTAAGGACAAATATTGTCCTAAGTCCTCTAAGTCTTTTTAGGAAGAGTTGAGGTTGAAGTCAAGTCCTCTTCTTCTCTCACTTGTATAAGTATGTGTTGTACACATATGACTTTGCATCCACACTAATTTAGAGGCTAATGATGTTGCATTCCAGTGCTCACCTGGCCAAGTCAGTTTATAGAGAAGATACATCCAAAGTTGCTTCCAACAATGCACCTGAGCTTCTGCTACCTTGTTTAAAGGTCCACTGCCAAATTAAAGCAATGCTCCAGTGAAATAAGATTCTTAAACAAATCATTATAATGTTTCTTTCATTATTTTAACAAAGAGTTTTGAGCACTCATACCTAATAGTCACTGTTTTAGGTACTGAGACCAAGTCTCTTTTCTCATGGAGCTTATATTTTTCTGGGGCTATATATACAGCTTGCATGGCACTTACATTTTTATGGAGCTTACATTTTTCTGCTGGTTACATTTTTCTGGGGATATATATGAATAAATAAACAAGAAGAACTTCAGATGCCAAGGATAATGGCAAGAAGTGACAGAGTAGCAAGGTGGTTGCCATGGATTGGTTGGTGAGAAAAGACCACTTAAAGATCATATCATTTAGATTGAGATTTGGATTAGAAGGAAAAAATCATAAATTGATGACAAGGAAAACATGAAAGTAGAGAAAATAGATGGTATTGGATGGAAGCAGGAAAGTACTTAATATGTTCATAGTTCAAAATGGCTGGTGAGCTGCCTAGAGCATAATGGGTGGGGGTAGAGGATGGTGTACACTTACATTGAGGAAGGAGGAAGGAGCAAGGTCCCGTTGGCTACATATGTCAGGGTAAGGAGTTTAAATTTTATTTTAAGTGTGATTTGCAGCCATTAGACATCCTTGATATCTTGGATTTGTTTTGGAGGTAGTCTGGAAAGCTTACCTTTATATGAATTACAAGATATTATTTTGGATTTTTGGTCTTAGTAATCAGTTGGGTGTTCAGGCTACATACTTTGTTGGGGAAAGTTGTAGTCTGGAGTATGTTTGAGGGTAAAAGGCAAGAGTTTCATTTAACCCTGGTAAATTGGAGAGACTGGCTAGAACTCTATGTGTAGATGCCAAGTCAGTTGCAGAAAACACTCCTAGAGAGCTGGCAAGCTATTGGAGCTAAATAACATAGATGATTACTAGGGCAGACCCACATGACATGCCACACTTACTGATTGATGAGAAAAGGCAAGCCAAGGAATTTGAAGAGTATCCAACTAAAGAAGAGGAAGAATAAAGATAAGACATGGAGTCTTAGAGGTGGTTCGAGGAGGCAGGAGATAGCCATATCTGATACTACTGTAATATAATGGTAGATAAGTATAGAGCATCCATCAACTGCCAAATTTGGCAACACAGAGATTACTGGTGACCCTGACAATGGTCACTGTAGAGTAGTGATGGAGAAGGAAGTCTGTCAGGTAAGTTGCAAAGAGAATGCTAGTGAAGAAGTGAGAACAGTGACTTTAGACAAATATCTCAAGATTTTATGTGAAAGGAGAAAGAGCAATAGCTAGAAGGAAACAATAGATCATTTTTATTCATAGGAGACCACAGAGCATATTTGTATGATAATGGGAATGGAGAGGGATAATGTGATGATTCAGGATTAAAGGAAGATACAATTGCGGAGCAAAAACTGAGAAGGTAAATGAATTGGAATCTAGATCAAATGCATTAGGATTGGTTTTTGATAGTTGACAGACACTATCTTCATAGAAATAGGATGGGAAGAAAAGAGATGTGTATAGACAAGAACACAAGATGAAGTGTTCCTATCCTTCTCCATATTTTTGATATTTGAGGTGAAAAATGTACAACCTATTTTCAAATGCAATAGCACTCTCAAATAAAACAGAGAAACCAACATCTGGCAAGACCCTACCATAATTCCAAAGGAAAACTAACAACTCTTTATGAAAATGAGCAAGAGAGAGGTAAGCAGTTTCTAAATAATCAGGGAGAGGAAATGAAATATAATATTCCCTTCAGCATTTAAACCTCTTAAATTTCTTGAAATATGTCTTGTCATATCCCACTTCCCCCATTACCATTCCTGGCACTTGAAATATTCCCTTCCTGACAGCCTTCTCCCTATATCCTCTCATTTGGTATTTTGACATCCTCTCTCATCTTCAAAAATATATCCTCCAACAAGCCTTTCCCGATATTCACCCAATGCCTGCCCCCAATCATTGGTACCTGTCTTTCCCTCCTCTGATTTCTCAGTCTTATTATATCAGTTAGCAAAATCTTTCCTATATTACAGTTACAGTTTTGTACCCTTTGAAGGAAATAACTGTCCTGATTGTCCTATGAAATAACTGTTCTATGCCTTGTAAATTGTTTTTTACTACTCTGATTCATGGTCTCAATATCAACAGCTCCCTTTCCCACAGAGTTGCCAACTCAGATCTTTAATAGACTCCCATAAGAAATCTAGTTTCAGCTAGCCTGAGCCAGGCTACTATTCAGTTGGTAGGATTTTGATGTGCATATCAATGTCTTTCAGTAATGAGATACTGGTGAGGGATACTAGATCTCTTCCCCCACAACTGGTCACGATATGGAGTGGTTCAATATAAACATGTCTCCATCTGATTTTTAAAACACATACACACGTGTATTCACCAGCATATGCACAAAAGTTTTTACTTTGTTTGTGAGGTGCTAAAGCACCATCTCTCTGTTATTTCCCTTCCCTTGTGGCTTAGCTGGTAAAGAAACCGCCTGCAATGTGGGAGACCTTGGTTAGATCCGTGGGTCAGGAAGATTCCTTGGAGAAGGGAAAAGCTACCCACTCCAGTATTCTGGTCTGAAAAATTCCATGGACTGTATAGTCCATGGGGTCGCAAAGAGTCAGACACGACTGAGTGACTTTCACTTTCTCTCACTTTAGCTTTTCAGAAGGATCCTTATGTGAAAGGGTTGCTTAAACCAAATGTGACAGTATGTCAGCAGAAAGAATCCAACCAATCTTCTAGTTGGAATCAGACAACCAAAATCTCTACTGAGTAGCTGGACCTAGGACTTAACTAAAGCCCTAAGCTAAGGGCACCACTAGAAAAGAATGCAAGGTTTGGGGGCTTGCTAAACCCCCTCACCTCATTCACTCAAAGGCAGAGTCACCACATGTACTTCTAGTTGATCTACACGTTTTTAATACTATCCATTACGCCAATTAAAAAAAAGCATTTCTAACATTTGTGCTAATCCACGAAGTCTAGGTGTATGAATAGATTTAGATATGGACTGTTGATTAGCTGCCTTTGAACTGTTGACTCCTAGTCATTGTCTATCAAATGCTACCCTCTGGAGTATGTATTTTTCTCCAAGGCACTTCAAGTGCTAGCTATTCCCAGGGTATGGATAAAATTAAGCTGAACACAT
This sequence comes from Bos mutus, assembly GCF_027580195.1. Taxonomy (NCBI): domain Eukaryota; kingdom Metazoa; phylum Chordata; class Mammalia; order Artiodactyla; family Bovidae; genus Bos; species Bos mutus. The sequence goes on along the minus strand of NC_091635.1, from coordinate 60,556,904 downwards.
ATAGAATGAGATTTAAATAGTAATGTTCTAAATTCACCTGTAGACATGCTAGTTAATGAACTCCTTCCTTCCTCCTTTTCTCCCTCTCTCTCTTCTGCTCTTCCTTTGTCAATAGTCTTTACTGAAGAGTGATGGTGTCATAAGGAATGATCATATTTCCGAATTCATGACATTTCATTCAAAATTAAATTTCACAGACAATTCTGTTCTCCCAAACACCAAGATTTTCAGGGAAACAAAGGCACTTAAACACACTCCACCACTTACTAAACAATTTTACTGAGCATTTCTCCAAAACAAACAGTGTTCTCAAGAAAAATGTTGGTAAATAAAATTTTCTCAATTGAATTAAAGATTTAAGAATAAGAAATGATTATTAATTAAAATCCAAAATGTGTCTTATCCCAGATATGCAATCACTTACCTTTCAAACTATATGGAAGATAGTTACTATTGACATGAATATAAATATTCCAGAGACTGCATTTATTAGACTTTTAAACTGCCATATACATGCCCTCATCACTTATTTTTTTAAAATTATTTCAGCTTTATTGAGATTTAATTGATAAATTGTAAGATATTTAACATGTCAGTTCAGTTCAGTTCAGTCACTCAGTCATTTCAATTCTTTGCAACACCATGGACTGCAGCACGCCAGGCTTCTCTGTGTATCACCAACTCCCAGAGCTTGCTCAAACTCATGTACTTTGAGTCAGTGATGCCATCCAGCCATCTCACCCTCTGTCGTCCCCTTCTCCTTCCACCTTCAATCGTTCCCAGCATCAGGGTCTTTTCAAATGAGTCAGTTCTTCCCATCAGGTAGACAAAGTATTGGAGTTTCAGCTTCAGCATTGGTCCTTGTAATGAATATTCAGGACTGATTTCCTTTAGGATTGACTGGTTTGATTTCCTTGGTGCCCAAGGGACTCTCAAGAGTCTTCCACACCACAGTTCAAAGGCATCAATTCTTTGGCACTCAGATTTCTTTATGGTCCAACATTCACATCCATACATGACTATTGGAAAACCATAGCTTTGGCTAGATGGACCTTTGCTGCAATGTAATATCTCTGCTTTTTAATATGCTGTCCAGGTTGATCATAGTTTTTATTCCAAGGAGAAAGTGTCTTTTAATTTCATGCCTGCCTTCACCATCTGCAGTGATTTTGCAGCCCAAGAAAATAAAGTCTATTACTGTTTTCATTGTTCCTCATCTGTTCACCATGTAGTGATGGGATAGGATGCCATAATCTTTGTGTTATGAATGTTGAGTTTTAAGCCAGTTTTTCACTCTCCTCTTTCACCTTCATCAAGAGGCTCTTTGGTTACTATTCACTTTCTGCCATAAGGGTGATGTCGTCTGCATATCTGAGCTTATTGATATTTCTCCCAGAAATCTTGATTCCAGCTTGTGCTGCTTCATCCAGCCCAGCGTTTCTCATGATGTACTCTGCATATAAGTTAAATAAGTAGGGTGAAAATATACAGCCTTGCCATACTCCTTTCCCAATTTGAAACCAGTCCATTGTACCATGTCCGGGTTTAACTGTTGCTTCCTGACCTGCATACAGATTTCTCAGGAGGCAGGTCAGGTGGTCTGGTATTCCCAGATCTTTCAGAATTTTCCACAGTTTATTGTGATCCACACAGTCAAAGGCTTTGGCATAGTCAATAAAGTAGAAGTAGATATTTTTCTGGAATTATGCAACCCATGTAGGCAGTTTGATCTCTGGTTCCTGTACCTTTTCTGAATCCAGGTTGAACATCTCAAAGTTCTCAGTTCACGTACTATTGAAGCCTCTCTTGGAGAATTTTGAGCATTACTTTACTTGTGTATGAGATGAGTACAATTGTACGGTAGTTTGAATATTCTTTGGGATTGGAATGGAAACTGACCTTTTCCGGTCCTGTGATCATTGCTGAGTTTTCCAATTTTGCTGGCATATTGAGTGCAGCACTTTCACAGCATCATCTCTTAGGATTTGAAATAGTTCAACTGGAATTCCATCACTTCCACTAGTTTTTTTCATAGTTCGTAGTGTACATTTAAAGTGTACATCATCATGATTTGATGTGCAAATATATTATGAAAGGATTCCCCCATCTAGCTAATTAACATATATATGCATCACCCCACACAGTTTTTTTTTCTGTTTTTGTTGAAAACACTTAAGTCCTACTTTCTTAGCAAAATACAGTATTATCAAGAATAGTCATGGTTTATGCTAGAATCTCAGATAGTATTCATCTTATAGCTGAAAGTTTGTACCCTTTTATCAACCTTTCCCTATTTTCTTCAATTCCCAGCCCTTGGCAACCACTCTTCTACTCTGTTTCTATGAATCCTTTTTTAGATTCTACCTATAAGTAATACCAAGCAGTATTTGTGTTTGTATTGCTTTTTTCACTTAGCATAAATATGCAAGGTCCATTCATGTTGTCAAATAGGAGGATTTACTTCTTTCTTATACCTTTCTTATAATGATACTCCATATATATGTGTGTGTGTGTATATATATAAAATCACCTTTATTCATTCATCTGTTAGTGGATGATGAAGTAGCTTCCATACCTTGGCTATTGTGAACAATGCCTCAGTGAACATGTGGATGCAGATATCTCTTTTATATTCTGTTTTCATTGCTTTTGGATATATACCAGAAGATGGATTGTTGGATCAGGGTCTTCACTTCTTTTTGTTATCTTTGACGTTAAGCTTTTAAAATTAAAAGGCTCAGCCTAAGGTGATACAAATAACTTGGAGAGATTTTCAAACTACCTAAAAATTGTCTGATTTTCTAAATCAGCATCTGAGAGGTGACACCAAAAATCTGTGTTTTATAAAATATAGCTTGAGTAGTTTTGGCATCTGTCCCTGATTAAGCTACTCAGTACAGGAGCAAAGGTTTATAATTGTCTTTCTTTGGGTGCCAGTATACTGCCTCCTGTGATCAGGTAGAGACTTAGGACTTTTCAGTTCCTATAAGAGTAACTCTATCACTTGCTCCTTTATCAACTTCCTTCTAATTCCTCTCCTAGGTGTCCACAGTGTAATCCACAGTGACAGCCAGGCTTGCACTCATCTGCACATTTGTCATTTATTAGGTGCTACCCTATCTCATCATTGTTCCCCCTCAGGAGCTGGTCAGCCATGCTCAAGAGTTAGTTCCCTTCCTACTCAGAGGGACTCAGTTAACCTGCCTGTACCTGAGACTCTGACCCTAAATTAGGGAAGATCAGCCTTTCAAGCTCCCCAATAGGATGAACAAATGGATGATGCCCCATGACTCTTTGGATAGTGAGGTGCTATCTGCCTAGGCTGTGGTGACTTCATCGTTGGAGTTTTTCTTCTGCCACAGACCTGAGGATTACTGCTTGGAGAGTGATTCATGCAAAATGAGGAATCCAGTTCAGTACACTTCTTCTTTCATGGTTGTCTCATTTGTTCCATGGTCTCAGTTTCTCTTTACCACACAAAGTGGTCCCCTCACTTGATTAGTTAGTTTGATATGACTTCACATTGGTATGGGTGCTCAGTCACACATTAAATGCTTCCAACTGTACAAGGAGCCAGCCTGAAGCAGTGTAACTATCTCAGACTTACAGCCAGCTTGATCTGGGTTCAAATCCCAGCTCTGCCTCTTAAAGCATTTTAGCCTTGGGCTAGCGACCACCTTTGATTGAGATTTCACTTGGTATCTACAAAATGGAGATAATAAAATGCCAATTGCAAAAGGAGTCTAATGGAATTATAATAAATAAAATTATGTTAGGCACATATGTTAGACACAGGCTCATTCCACTTTTCTGCTGATGTGTGGGGCTAGAAGAAATTAGCCCTGAATATTTATTGGAAGGATTGATGCTGAAGCTGAAGTTCCAATACTTTTGCCATCTGAACCAAAGAGCCAACTCATCAGAAAAGACCCCGATGCTAGGAAAGATTGAAGTCAGGACGAGAAGGGGATGAAAGAAGATGAGATGGTTGGATGGCATCACTGACTCAACAGACATGAGTTTGGGCAAGCTCTGGGAGATAGTGAAGGACAGGGAAGCCTGACATGCTTCAGTCCATGGGGTCACAATTAGCTGGACATGACTGAACTGAACTGAGACTCTACCTTCAGGGATTTGTGTTCAGTTGATCTAGAGTGAAGCCAAATAAGTTTTCAAACCTTTCAAGATAATTTTTATAGACGATTAGAGTCAAGTCACTAAACTTAGATCAAGGAATCTTCTCCCAGGTGATTCTTACACTAACGGAATTAAATATTTTTTATAAAAATCCAATGGCTTTCTGTTATGCTCCCAGCCCTGGAATCAGGCTCAGGTTCAAGTCCTTACATGTACAATGCTTACACATATAATAATTTATATATATAATTTATATAGGGCTTCCCAGGCAGCATAGTGGTAAAGAATCGGCCTGCCAAGAGAAGCAGGAGAAATGGGTTTGACTCCTGCGTTGGGAAGATCCATTGGAGTAGGAAATGGCAACCCACTCCAGGATTCTTGCCTGGGAAATCCCATGGACAGAGGAGTCTGACAGGCTACAGGCCACGAGGCTGCAAAGAGTCCGACATGACTGAGCACACAAATACGGCATTATTTCTACACACAGATATGGTATAGTCTCTGATTTCCAGTTGCATGGCCTTGGACTAGTTACTAAACAAAGCAAAATAGCTTACTGGCATTTGTTTCTCCAGCTTTTAGCACAGTGGCAGGCACACATCAGTTCAATGAATGTTTCCTAAGTAAGTGAATGAATGAATTACCAGAGAATCTGTATTTGCCTTCACTCTCAAACGAATCTTGCCCATGTCTCGAGACTGTAAACACCTCACTGACCATGGGGCCATTCATTCCATCTCCGAATGCTGCCAACCTGCCCATGGCTCTAATCAAGAGGAGACCTGATTTATGTTGCCAATGGAATGAGCCAGGGAGATGGAATCCTCCACCACTAATTTATCACTGAGTCCCTGAAAATTGAATACAGAGGGAGAGGGAGGTATGAAGAATGACTTAAGAACTGCCATCACATTTGTTATGAGGTCCTTGCACTCTGGCAGAATACTACTGTCTGTTGCTGCTAATACAAAAATTCTAAAATGCTTACAAAAATACATGGCAAGTTCTATGCCTGTGTCTTCTACCTGACTTTCATCATAGCCCTGACAGTGATGAAGGAACAAGCAAACTGGATTTCATTATTGTTGTTCAGTCACTCAGTCGTGTCAGACTCTTTGTGACCCCATGTACTGCAGCATGCCAGGTTTCCCTATTTTTCACTATCTCCCAGGGTTTGATCAAACTCACGTCCATTGAGTCAGTGACACCATCCAACCATCTCATTCTCTGTCTGCCCCTTTTCCTGCCCTCAATCTTTCCCAGCATCAAGGTCTTTTCCAATGAGTCAACTCTTTGTATCAGGTGGCCAAAGTACTGGAGCTTCAACTTCAGCATCCGTCCTTATAATGAATATTCAGGGTTGATTTCCTTTTCAATTGACTGGTTTGATCTCCTGGATTTCAGAGGCTTAATTAATTTATTCTTACAGGCTATGCTATAAATGCAATACTCCTTGGTGAATGACTATAGTATATTAAAGCAAAATGTTTCCTCCATATAGTGAATATTGATTAAAGAGTTTGTTTTAAAACACTGATGCTAATTTGGTTCTTTGTTTAATTTATTCAAATACATACTTAATTGAAAGCCTAACAGCTCAAAAAGATTGTATTAACTTGATCGCCCTCTATTGGTCATAAGATGAAGTACTACCTGTTTTTAACAGGTTAAAAACTAAAGCTACTTTTACAAAGTACTGGCCTTTTGAACTCCAAACTACTTTTATAGTTCAACTATATGTGCGTAGAGAGACTCATCTCAACTAAACCCTAAATCATCTGCCTTATTTTTGCATATTTCAGTTGCTGAAAGATCATCTGACTTAAATACAGCTGATGATTTATAAAGAAACATGGCCAGGAGCCAGGAGACAGGAGTGTATATAAGGCCTGTCCCTGATAGCCCAGTTGTTAAAGAATCCACCTGCAATGCAGGAGACCCAAAATCAATTCCTTGGTTGGGGAGATCCACTGGAGAAGGGATAGGCTACCCACTCCAGTATTCTTGGGCTTCCCTTGTGGCTCAGCTGGTAAAGTATCCGCCTGCAATGTGGGAGACCTGGGTTAAATCCCTGGGTTGGGAAGATCCCCAGGAGAAAGGAAAGGCTACCCACTCTAGTATTCTGGTCTGGAGAATTCCATGGACTGTATAGTTCATGAGGTCGCAAAGAGTCAGACATGACTGAGCGACTTTCACTTTCAATTCACTTTCTCATCTGTGAAAGAAAGATTTCCATAAGACAAGCCCATGGCTCTGTTTTATTCTTTCCAACTGTTGTGGTATACACCCCAGGTTAGCCCAATGCCCTGATTTCTAGTCCTGATTATAACTTTTGCTATACAGAAAAGAAAGATAGGATGGAATCTCTAGAGCTTCTTTGAATTTTGATGCTGTTTATGTACTACGTCATAGGTAAGCACAAGCACATATAAATGACAAGGAGAAATTCTCAAGAGGGTAATTCCAGTTAAAATCCTTTCAATTTTTCATTTTTTTTTTCTATGAACATTCTCTAGAAAACACAGGGCTTGTCCCTTTTATAGCCACTTATATTTATATCTAAAACTATTGTTTCCACATGATCAGTCTGAATAAACCCTAATATTTTTATTCTCCAGAATATAGGGGAGGAAATAAATCTAACATCAGACTCTAGATGCAGGCTATTATATTTTTTAAAAAATGAAGTGCCAAAGCCCTCCAAGTATGAAAAACAACAGATGCCTCTGAGTACCTAAACTGAAACACTTAGAACAAAGCAGAGCTGCTTCCCTCTACAAAGTAGACTTACAATATGAACAGCATCCTTTTCCTTCCATCAGTTTGTGTTGGACTCCCCAATCTCTGGTCACAGTGCATAGGACATATTAGCTTAGACAGGGTGAGCACAAATGCTGAGAGTATTTAAGAAAGGCAGAGCAAGACAATCCTGGAAGAATATCTTTTTCTACCACAAGTGAAATATAACATCACATAATCACATAAATCACATAAATCAACATAAATCATTCACTGACTTAGCAATGGCCTGATCTAGTGTAAATTCACCAAGTTACAACAATAAAAAACAAAACCATAATTTTCCTCATTTATTTTACCAGTCACTTGCATTGCATACTTGTTAAAATAACACTGGGAAGGGGTTGCTAGGAGCATTATTAGGCCCATTTTGTAGATGAACCTACAGAGATTAGGTACCTTGCCAACAAAGACCAAAGTAAGCACTATTTCCAGGTATTTAAAATCATACTGTAATGGGGGGAGAACAAGATGGCAGAGGAGTAGGTGGGCATGGAGTCCATCTCTCTCCACAGACACATCAGGAATATACCTTCAGACACAGATCTTGCAGAATGCCAGCTAAGAGCAAGCAGGAGTATCTGACCACCAGAAAACAATATATAGAACTACACAAAACTTGATAGGATGAAGGAAGTAAGGGGAAAAAGAGGAGAGTTAGCAGGACTGAACGTGCCCTTGGTGGGTCGGGGAACTGAAGCAGAGGTCTGATTCCCATATTGGGGCAATTGTTTGGGACACAGGAGAAACATTTGAGGCTGAGAGTAAAGCAGCTGATCTGTGACATCCCAAATGGAATGAGAATCAGACAATCTTGCCGCACCCATACCTACCCTGCACAGGGATATGGATCCCTTAAAAAGCACAGCAGCTGGGAGCTGGAAGCCAAGGGATAGCAGCACAATCCCTGGGCGAGGGCTGTTGTTGACTGCTGAGAGATGGCCCAATGGGACATGAGGGAGGCTATCATGGTGGGAAAGGCCTGCAGAGGAAAACCTGGCAGCCATGGAGGTAAGGCGATACTCGTGAGTCACGCATGGGGTGGAGCCATCACTGTAGCCTCTCTCCCCACTCACCAGCTCTGGCAGCTGAACAATAGAGAAAAATGCTAGAGAGGCTGGTTCTTTAAGCACCTGATGCGCTGAACAACTGAGTAGGACCCCAGCCAGTGGTGCCCTTTAAGTGCCTGAATGGGCAGAGCAACAGAGAAAGACAAGCCAAAGAGGCCCTCTGATCGCCAGGCTGCCCGAGGCTAGAAAAATACTCTGATAAGACCATAATCCCTGCAGCTAAGGTGGTCGGGTGTCCCTACACACTTGGTGCTGCCAGAATCCCTGTGACCCAAGAAGCTGCTCCACCTTCATGCTCAGTCCTCACTGAGCACAGCTGCCACAGGCTAGAAAAACCCCTAATAGCTCCATATCCCCTGTGACAATAGCCAACAGCAGTCCTGCAAAGCCAGCATTGCCAGGGTCCCGTGATCCAAGCAACCATGCTATCTCCAATGCACAATCCCCACTGGGACAGAGCTGCTAGAGGTGAAGAAAAACCGCTAAGAGTGCCATATTTCCTGCTGCCCCAGCCACCAGCTCAGTGCTGGTCAGTACTCAGTGCTGCCAGGGCCCCTGCGACCCACTCAGCTGCACAACCTCTGCACTTGGTTTTCACTAGGGCAGACACAAGTACTCCAAGGGCAGGCCCAGGAGCAAACCCTGTGGATGATTCACATGCAGAAGGGGAGATAAAACTACAACTGAAACCCATGGACACTGTGGCTAAGGAAGAGGACTCAAAACCTTCCCACCAGCTGTATAAGCTGCAGATTAAATCCACACGATCAACTAGACAGACTCTGTGTCTATGGAATATATAAAAGAACAATGAGAGTTCCCACAAAAGAACACACTAGCTCTGACTGCTGTGGATATTGGACGCAAGAACTCACAGGAGTAGGATGAGATTAGTCTGAGCTGCCCCTACAGTAGGTTCAGAGACCAGCCCAGTATTGGAAGGCATCCTAGGTGTGTGAGGTGGAAAATGACTCCCAGCAAGGGAAAGGACGTTGATAGCCAAGATTCAAGAAAAACATTTATTATTCTTATATTTTGACTTGTTCTGTAGTTGCTTCTGGATCTTTTTCCTTTTTCTCCCCTTTCCTCTCTCGTTGTAGTTGTTGACTTTATTAGTACTAATAAATCTATTTAAGCTTTAGAGAATTTTTTTTAATCACAGTTTTACTTTCTTTTAAATATTTCTGCCTCTACGCTGGTCTTTTTTGGTTCTGTGGGGCTGTCCTTTTTATTATTTTTCTAACTTTTTTATTTTATTTTAATTGGAGGCTAATTACTTTACAATATTGTGTGTTTTTTTTTTTTTTTTTTTCCATACATTCACATGAATCAGCCATGGGTGTACATGTGTTCCCCATCCTGACCCTCCCTCCCCATCCCATCCCTCAGGGTCTTCCCAGTGCACCAGCCCTGAGCACCCTGTCTCATGCATCGTACCTGGACTGGAGATGTATTTCACATAAGGTAATAGGCTTGTTCCAATGTTATTCTCTCAAATCATCCCACCCTCACCTTCTCCCACAGAGTCCAAAAGACTGTTCTTTACATCTGTGTCTCTTTGCTGTCTTGCATATAGGGTCATTGCTACCATTTTTTCTAAATTCCATATATACGCATTAATATACTGTATTGGTGCTTTTCTTTCTGACTAATAGGCTTCTGAATAATAGGCTCCAGTTTTATCCACCTCATTAGAACTGATTCAAATGCATTCTTTTCAACAGCTCAGTAATATTCCATTATGTATATGTACCATAACTTTCTTATCCATTCATCTGCCTATGGACATCTAGGTTGCTTCCATGTCCTAACTATTGTAAACAGTGCTGCAATGAACATTGGGGTACACATGTCTCTTTCAATTTTGGTTTCCTCAGTGTGTATGCTCAGCAGTGGGATTGCTGGGTTGTATGGAAGTTCTATTTCCAGTTTTTTAAGGAATCTCCACACTGTTCTCCATAGTGGCTGAACTAGTTTGCATTCCCACCAACAGTGTATGAGGGTTCCTTTTTCTCCACACCCTCTCCAGCATTTATTGTTTATAGACTTTTTGATAGCAGCCATTCTGACCAGTGTGAGATGTTACCTCACTGTGGTTTTGATTTGCATTTCTCTGATAATGAGTGATGTTGAGCATTTTTTTTTCATTTATTTGTTAGCCATTTGTATGTCTTCTTTGGAGAAACGTCTGTTTAGTTTAGAGATTCTTTGTCAGTTGCTTCGTTGGCTATTCTCTTCTCCCATTCTGAAGGCTGTCTTTTCACCTTGCTTATAGTTTCCTTCATTGTGCAAAAGCTTTTAACTTTAATTAGGTCCCATTCGTTTATTTTTGTTTTTATTTCCATTACTCTGGGAGGTTGATCATAGAGAAGTCTGCTATGATTTATGTCAGAGAGAGTTTTGCCTATGTTTTCCTCTAGGAGTTTTATAGTTTCTGGCCTTACATTTAGATCTTTAATTCACTTTGAGTTTATTTTTGTGTACGGTGTTAGAAAGTGTTCTAGATTCATTATTTTACAAGTGGTTGACCAGTTTTCCCAGCACAACTTGTTAAAGATATTGTCTTTTCTCCATTGTATATTTTTGCCTCCTTTGTCACAGATGAGGTGTCCATAGGAGCATGGATTTATCTCTAGGCTTTGCATTTTGTTCCATTGATCTATGTTTCTGTCTTTATGTCAGTACCATACTGTCTTGATGACTGTAGTTTTGTAGTATAGCCTGAAGTCAGGCAGGTTGATTCCTCCAGTTCCGTTCTTCTTTCTCAAGATTGCTTCGATTGCAAGTCGAAGTTTTTTGTATTTCCATACAAATTGTGAAATTATTTGTTCTAATTCTCTGAAAAATACCATTGGTAGTTTGAGAGGAATTGCACTGAATTTATAGATTGCTTTGGGTAATATACTCATTTTCACTATATTAATTATTCTGATCCATGAACATGGTGTATTTCTCCATCTATTTGTGTCATCTTTGATTTCTTTCATCAGTGTTTTATAGTCTTCTATACAGGTCTTTTGTTTCTTTAGGTAGATTTATTCCTTAGTATTTTATTCTTTTCTTTGGAACAGTGAATGGAATTGTTTCCTTAATTTCTCTTTATGTTTTGTCATTGTTAGTATATAGGAATGCAAGGGATTTCTGTGTGTTAATTTTATATCCTTCAACTTTACTGTATTCATCAATTAACTTTAGTAATTGTCTGGTGCAGTCCTTACGATTTTCTATGTAGAGGATCATGTCATTTGCAAATAATGAGAGTTTTACTTCTTCTTTTCCAATCTGGATTCCTTTTATTTCTTTTTCTGCTCTGATTGCTGTGGCCAAAACTTCCAAAACTATGTTGAATAGCAGTTCAACATAGTTGAACAAGTCAACAAGACAATGGCACCCTTGTCTTGTTCCTGACTTTAGGGGAAATGCTTTCAATTTTTCACCATTGAGGATAATGTTTGCTGTGGGTTTGTCATATATAGCTTTTATTATGTTGAGGTATGTTCCTTCTATGTCTGCTTTCTGGAGGGTTTTTATCATAAATGGATGTTGAATTTTTTCAAAAGCTTTCTCTGCATTTGTTGAGATAATCATGTGCTTTTTATTTTTTGTTAATGTGGTGTACCACATTGACTGATTTGCGAATATTGAAGAATCCTTGTATCCCTGGGATAAAGCCTATTTGGTCATGATGTATGATCTTTTTAATACGTTGTTGGATTGTTTGCTAGAATTTAGTTAAGGATTTTTGCATCTATGTTCTTCAGTGATATTGGCCTGTACTTTTCTTTTTTTGTGGCATCTTTGTCTAGTTTTGGTATTAGGGTGATGGTGGTCTCATAGAATGAGTTTGGAAGTTTACCTTCCTCTGCAATTTTCTGGAAGAGTTTGAGTAGGATAGGTTTTAGCTCTTCTCTAAATTTTTGGTAGAATTCAGCTGTGAAGCCGCCTGGTCCTGGGCTTTTATTTGTTGGAAGATTTCTGATTAAAGTTTCAATTTCTGTGCTTGTGATGGCTCTGTTAAGATTTTCTATTTCTTCCTGGTTCAGTTTTGGAAAGTTATACTTTTCTAAGAATTTGTCCATTTCTTCCAAGTTGTACATTTTATTGGCATATTGTTACTGATAGTAGTCTCTTATGATCCTTTGTATTTCTGTGTTGTCTGTTTTGATTTCTCCATTTTCATTTCTAATTTTGTTGATTTGATTCTTCTCCCTGTGTTTCTTGATGACTCTGGCTAATGGTTTATCTATTTTATTTATGTTTTCGAAGAACCAGCTTTTAGCTTTGCTGATTTTTTGCTATAGTCTCTTTTGTTTCTTTTGCATTTAAATTTATTATTTTTTCTAGATTTAGTCTTTTGTTTGTTTTTCCTATTTTTCTTATACCATTGTAGCTATTCTTTAATATATAGAAATCTTCATGTAAGTCAATTTAACTTTGCATTTCTATTGTTTCTATCTTTTCTTTCTTTTTCTCATCATGTTTGCTATTTTGTTTCACTTTTTTTGCTTTAATCCCCAGTTGACACCCTGGTTTAGCTTCATTTTCTAGTTTGTGCCTTGGAAGTTCTCTTTTTAACTAGTTTATTGTTGGTTTCCTTTGTTCACTGAGTCAACCTATTGTACTTTACTTATTTATTGTTTGGGCTGTTTTGGTTTTATTTATGGATATATGTGTGTGTGTGTGTGTTACATTTTTTTAGTTATTATTAGCCCAATCTTGTACTTGCCATCTTGGGGATGAGTCTTTTGTTTCTTGTTTTTCTGTGTTGGTTTTAACCCCATTTAATGCCATAAAAAACCATTTACAGAATCCCCATTCCTTTACCAGAAATCAGGCCCTAAGCCTTTGGAATGGGAGCACTGACTCCAAGACTCTAGACTATCAGAGAATTCGTAACCCTTGGGAGTATTAACTAGTGAGAACTCCCACAAAGGGAACCACCTGTATACAAAACTCAGCATCATCCAACTGCCAGCAGCACCCTGTGCAGGACACCTCATCAAAAATTTAGGTAAGAGTTAAAGCCTAATCTTCTAAAATTCTTTCAAAAAATTGTAGAGGAAGGAACACTTCCAAACTCATTCTATGAGACCACCATCACCCTGACACCAAAACCAGACAAAGACAACACCAAAAAAAAAAAAGAAATTGTAGGCCAATATCACTGATTAACATATATGCAAAAATTCTCAACAAAATTCTAACAAACAGAATTCAACAACATGTTAAGAAGCTCACACGCCATGATCATTTTTGGTTTATCCCAAGGATGCAAAGATTCTTCAATATATGCTAATCAATCAATGTGATACACCATATTAACAAATTCAAAGAGTAAAACCCATATGATAATCTCAAAAGATTCAGAATAAGCCTTTGACAAAATTCAGCACCCATTTATGATTTAAAAAAAAAAAAAAAACCTCTCCAAAAAACAGGCGTGCAAGGAACCTCCTTTAACATAGTAAAGGGCATATATAATAAACCCTCAGCAAACCTTACTCTCAATGGTGAAAAACTGAAAGCACTCCCTCTAAGATAATGAACAAGACAAGGGTGTGCACTCTCACCACTATTGTTCAATACAGTTTTCGAAGTCCTAGCTACAGCAATCAGAGAAGAAAAAGAAATAAAAGGAATCCAGATCAGATAAGAAGTAAAATTTTCACTGTTTGCAGATGACATGATACTATACATAGAAAACCCTAAAGATACTATCAGAAAATTACTAAAGCTAATCAGTGAATTTACCAAAGTTGCAGGATGCAAAATCAATATAGAGAAATCACTTTCATTCTTATATACTAACCATGAAAAATCAGAAAGAGAAACTAAGAAATCAATCCCATTCACCATCACAACATAAAGAATAAAATATCTAGGAATAAACTGACCTAAGGAGACAAAACAGTGGTACACAAAAACCTATAAAACACTGATGAAGGAAATCAAAGACGACATAAACAGATGGAGAGATATTCCATGTTTCTTGGTTGGAAGAATGAATACCGTGAAAATAACTATATTACCAAACGCATTCTACAGATTCACTGTGATCCTTTCAAATTACCAATGGCATTTTTCACAAAACTAGAACAAAATACTTCACAATGCATATGGAAACACAAAAGACCCCAAATAGCCAAAGGAATCTTGAGAAATAAGAATGCAGCTAGAGGAACCAACTTTCCTGCCTTCAGACTATACTACAAAGCTACAGTCATCAAGATAGTATGGTACTGGCACAAAAACAGAAACACAGAAAATGGAACAAGATAGAAAGCCCAAAGATAAACCCAGCACCTATGGGTAACTTATTTTTGACAAAGGAGGCAAGAATATACAATGGGGTAAAGACAGCCTCGTCAATAACTGGTGCTGGAAAAGTGGACAACAATATGTAAAAGAATGAAATTAGAACACTTATTAACACCACATAAAGATAAATCCAAAATGGATTAAAGACCTAAATATAAGACCTGAAACTATAAAACTCTTAGAGGAAAAAGAAGGAGAACACTATGACATAAATCACAGCAAAATCCTTTATGAACCACCTACTACAGTAATGGAAATAGAAACAAAAACAAACAAGTGGGACCTCATAAAACTTAAAAACTTTTGCACAGCAAAGGAAACTATAAACAAGGTGAAAACACAATCTTCAGAAGGGAAGAAAATAGCAAATCAAACAGCTGGCAAATGATTAATTTTCAAAATATACAAGCAGTTAACATAAGTCAATACCAGAAAAAAAAAAAAACAATAAAAAAGAGGGCAAAAACCTAAACAGACATTTCTCCAAAGAAGACATCAGATCAGATCAGTTGCTAAGTCATTTCCGACTCTTTGCGACCCCATGAATTGCAGCATGCCAGGCCTCCCTGTCCATCACCAACTCCCGGAGTTCACTCAGACTCATGTCCATCGAGTCAGTGATGCCATCCAGCCATCCCATCCTCTGTCGTCCGCTTCTCCTCTTGCCCCCAATCCCTCCCAGCATCAGAGTCTTTTCCAATGAGTCAACTCTTCACATGAGATGGCCAAAGTACTGGAGTTTCAGCTTTAGCATCATTCCTTCCAAAGAAATCCCAGGGCTGATCTCCTTCAGAATAGACTGGTTGGATCTTCTTGCAGTCCAAGGGACTCTCAAGAGTCTTCTCCTACATCATATTTCAAAAGCATCAATTCTTCAGCGCTCAGCCTTCTTCACAGTCCAACTCTCACATCCATACATGACCACAGGAAAAACCAGAGCCTTGACTAGACGAACCTTTGTTGGCAAAGTAATGTCTCTGCTTTTCAATATGCTATCTAGGTTGGTCATCACTTTCCTTCCAAGGAGTAAGCATCTTTTAATTTCATGGATGCAGTCACCATTTGCAGTAATTTTGGAGCTCAGAAAAATTAAGTCTGACACTGTTTCTACCGTTTCCCCATCTATTTCCCATGAAGTGGTGGGACCGGATGCCATGATCTTCGTTTTCTGAATGTTGAGCTTTAAGCCCACTTTTTCACTCTCCACTTTCACTTTCATCAAGAGGCTTTTGAGTTCCTCTTCACTTTCTGCCATAACGGTGGTGTCATCTGCATATGTGAGGTAATTGAGATTTCTCCCAGCAATCTTGATTCCAGCTTCTGCTTCTTCCTGCCCAGCATTTCTCATGATGTACTCTGCATATAAGTTAAATAAACAGGGTGACAATATACAGCCTTGATGCACTCCTTTTCCTATTTGGAAGCAGTCTGTTGTTCCATGTCCAGTTCTAACTGTTGCTTCCTGACCTGCATACAAATTTCTCAAGAGGGAGGTCAGGTTGTCTGGTATTCCCATCCCTTTCAGAATTTTCCACAGTTTATTGTGATCCACACAGTCAAAGGCATTAGCATAGTCAATAAAGCAGAAATAGATGTTTTTCTGGAACTCTCTTGGTTTTTCCATGATCCAGCGGATGTTGGCAATTTGATCTCTAGTTCCTCTGCCTTTTCTAAAACCAGCTTGAACATCAGGAAGTTCACGGTTCACATATTGCTGAAGCCTGGCTTGGAGAATTTTGAGCATTACTTTACTAGCGTGTGAGATGAATGCAATTGTGCGGTAGTTTGACCATTCTTTGGCATTGCCTTTCTTTGGGATTGGAATGAAAACTGACCTTTTCCAGTCCTGTGGCCACTGCTGAGTTTTCCAAATTTGCTGGCATATTGAGTGCAGCACTTTCACAACATCATCTTTCAGGATTTGGAATAGCTCAGTTGGAATTCTATCACCTGCACTAGCTTTGTTCATAGTGATGCTTTCTACGGCCCACTTGACTTCACATTCCAGGATGTCTGGCTCTAGGTCAGTGATCACATCATCGCGATTATCTGGGTTGTGAAGATCTTTTTTGTACAGTTCTTCTGTGTATTCTTGCCATCTCTTCCTAATATCTTCTGCTTCTGTTAGGTCCATACCATTTCTGTCTTTTATTGAGCCCATCTTTGCATGAAATGTTCCTTTGGTATCTCTGATTTTCTTGAAGAGATCTCTAATCTTTCCCATTCTGTTGTTTTCCTCTATTTCTTTGCACTGATCGCTGAAGACATAGAAATGGCTAACAAACACATGAAAAGATGCTCAATATCACTCATTATTCGGTCAGTTCAGTTCAGTTGCTTAGTCATGTACAACTCATGTGATCCCATGGACTGCAGCATGCTAGGCTTCCCTGTCCATCAACAATTCCCAGAGCTTACTCAAACTCTTGTACATTGAGTCAGTGATGCCATCCAACCATTTCATCCTCTGTCATCCCCTTCTCCTCCCACCTTTTATCTTTCCCAGCATCAGGGTCTTTTCAAATGAGTCAGTTCCTCACATCAGGTGGCCAAAATACTGGAGTTTTACCTTTAGCATCAGTCCTTCCAAGGGGTATTCAGGACTAATTTCATTGAGGATGGACTGGCTGGATATCCTTGCAGTCCAAGGGACTCTCAAGAGTCTTTTCGAACACCACAGTTCAAAAGCATCAATTCTTCGGCCCTCGGCTTTCTTTATAGTCCAACTCTCACATCCATACATGACTAAAGGAAAAACCACGGCTTTAACTACAGGAAAAAACATAGATGTGCCCTTGTTGCCAAAGTAATGTCTCTGTTTTTTAATATACAGACTAGGTTAAAGCGCCTGGGATAGATTTATGCTCATTATTAGAGAAATGCAAATCACAACTACAATGAATTTCATTGTTGTTTAAACTACAACAGCATAGTGGTGTAGATAAGACAGAGACCATATTGATTGACAAGGTCAAAAATATTTACTATCTGGCTCTTTACAAGGAGTGTTTGCTGATCCCTGTTCTACAGTCAAACTTCTTAGGATTAAATACTGGCTTTATCACTTATTTATTTTTTTCCACTGCTCATGTACTAAACTAGTAGTAGTATATATACAAAACAAAATTGCTAAACAGCTCTTCCATAAATCACTCTATGAAGCTTAGATATGTGGAACTATAAACTTATTCCATGATTTTCACTAGAAAGAGAATTTCACTGAAAAATAAAAGAGTTGTGGGCTCTTACTGGACATCCTCCAGCAATCACTTAAAAGAGGAAAACATTGAGGGCACTTTTGGCTCTCTTACACACACACACACACACACACACACACACACACACACCACATGTACAACAGGAAAGATAAAATGCTGGATATTAATGTCCAATCACTGTTAAGAAGGCACCAGTTCTATCATACTTGCAACTCAGAACACACAGCATAAGTTGTGTTGCAAAATGCAAATCTGTATCCCAAACAAAGCTCCTGCTCTTGCCATATGTTTGTGCTCCTCTCCCATTCAAAAGCCTTCAGAAGCCTAAAGGCAAGAAGCTAGTCATTAAAAGCCATGACCTACTCACTCCTCCCCCTTCCCTAGTACATCTTCCAGAATATAACCATAATTATCCTGGGTATAAAGAAACCAACATATCTTCAACAAATATACTTCTTACTGACTTTTTATTCTATATCAAATATCCCTTTATACATCCCTTAATCAAAGGGATTAAAAGAGTTAACAACCAAAACAGTTAACAAACCCAAAACAGTTAATGAATTGGAGATGCATAAGACAAAGTTTTTTTAGGAAAGAAAAAGAGCTGCAGAATCAAATTTGTATAAAGAACCACAGGAGCTGGGGACTAAGGTGATGAGGATAAAGCAGATGAGGCAAAATTTAATTTATGTCAAAACACTCAGCAACCAAGGAAATCGATATTCTAACAAGTATTTGGAAGAAACAAAGTTAATACAAAAAATCTGCATGAAAAATATCCAAAATTTAAATAAGAAATAAATTCAAAACAAATAGCAACGTGGCAATAACTACATCCCTATCAATAATTACTTTAAATGGTAATGGACTAAATGATCCAATCAAAAGACATAGAGTGGTTGAATGAACACAAAAACTAGACCCAAGTATACACTGCCTAAAATAAAATAACTTCAGACCTAAAGACACACACACAATGAAGGGGAGGAGATGCACAAAAGTATTTCATGCAAATTGTTGTTGTTGCTATTCAGTAATGTCTGACTCTTAGAAACTCCATAAACTACAGCATGCAAGGCTTCCCTGTCCCATACCATCTGCCAGAGCTTGCTCAAACTCATGTCCATAGAGTCAATGATGCCATCCAACCATCTCATTCTCCGTCATCCCCTTCTCCTCCCACCTTCAATCTTTCCCAGCACCAGCGTCTTTTCTAATGAGTCAGCTCTTTGCATCAGGTGGCCAAAATATTGGAGCTTCAGCTTCAGCATCAGTCCTTCTAATGAATATTTAGGATTGATTTCCTTTAGGATTGACTGGATTGATCTCCTTGCTGTCCAAGGGACTCACAAGAGTCTTCTTCAAAACTACAATTCAAAAGCATCAGTTCTTTGGTGCTCAGCCTTCTTTATGGTCCAACTCTGATATCCACAACTTCCAAGGAGCAAGCATCTTTTAATTTCATGGCTGCAGTCACCATCTGCAGTGATTTTGGAGCCCAAGAAAATAAAGTCTGTCACTGTTTCCATTGTTTCCCCATCTATTTGCCATGAAGTGATGGGAACAGATGCCATGATCTTAGTTGTTTGAATGTTGAGTTTTAAGTCAGCTTTTTCACTCTCCTTTTCCACCATCATTGAGAGGCTCTTTAGTTCCTCTTTGCTCTCTGCCATAAGGGTGGTGTCATCTGTGTCTGAGCTTATTGATATTTCTCCCTGCAATCTTGATTTCAGCATGTGTTTCCTCCAGTCTGGCATTTCCCATGATGTACTCTGCATAGAAGTTAAATAAGGAAGGTGACAATATACATCCTTGATGTATTCTTTTCCCAATTTGGAACCAGTCTACTCTTCCATGGCCTGTTCTAACTGTTGCTTCTTGACCTGCATACAGTTTTCTTAGGAGGCAGGTAAGGCGGTCTGGTATTCCCATGTCTTTAAGAATTTTCCACAGTGTTGTGATTCACACAGTAAAAGGTTTAGCATAGTCAATGAAGCAGAAGTAGATGTTTTCCTGGAATTCTCTTGCTTTTTCTATGATCCAATGGACATTGGCAATTTGATTCCTCTGATTTTTCTAAATCCAGCTTGAACATCTGAAAGTTCTCATTCATGTACTGTTGATGGCTAGCTTGGAGAATTTTGAGCATTAGCTTGGTAGCATGTGAAATGAGTGCAATTCTGCAGTAGTTTGAACGTTCTTTGGCATTGCCCTTCTTTGGGGTTGGAATGAAAACTGACCTTTTCCAGTTCTGTGGCCACTACTGAGTTTCCCAAATTTCCTGGCACATTGAGTGTGGTACTTTAAAAACATCCTGTTTTATGGTTTGAATTGGCTCATCTGGAATTCCATCACCTCCACTAGCTTTGTTCGTAGTAATGCTTCCTAAGGCCCACTTGACTTCACACTCCAAGATGTCTGGCTTTAGGTGAGTGAGAATACAAATGGAGATGTAAAAACAGCCAGGGTAGCACTACTTATAAAAGACAAAATAGACTGTAACCAAAGACAAAGAAGAATATTACATAATGATGAAGGGATAAATCCTATTAGAAGATATAGTAATTATAAATATATATGCTCCAAATGTAGGTGTACCTAAATATATAAAGCAAATATTGACAAACATAAAAGGAGAAATTTATTATAACACAGTAATAGTAGTGGACTTTAACATCCCACTTACATCAATAAACATCAACAAGAAAAAAAAATTAGTAAGGAAACACTGGCATCATACAACACATTAGGCCAGATGGGCTTAATCTATACTGCATCCAAAACTGCATAATAAACTGCATAAATGCATAACTGAGATAACACTGCATTCAAAAGCAGCAGAACAAACATTTCTTTCATGTGCACATGGAAAACTCTGAAGGACAAATTACATGCTAGGCCACAAAACAAGTCTCAGTAAATTTAAGAAGACTGAAAACATATCAATCATCTTTTCCAATCACAACTCTATGAGACTAGAAGTCAAATACAAGGAAAAACTTCAAAAAACACAAACACATTGAAGCTAAACAATACACTACTACACAACAAATGAGTTGCTGAAGAAATCAAAGAGACAACAACAACAACAAATAATACCTGAACATATATAAAACCAATGATACAAAATCTATGGGCCAGAGCAAAAACTGTGTTCTGAGTTTTAAGAGGGAAATTTATGGAAATACAAGCCTCCCTCAGGAAAAGAGAAAAATCTAAAACAACCTAACCTTATATTTATAGAAACTAGAAAAAGAAGAAGAAGAAGAAAAAAAAAAAAAAAAACAGAAGGCAAGAAATGATAAATATTAGAGGAGAAATAAATTAAAGACTTTTAAAAAGAATAGAAAAAAAAATCAATGAAACTAAGAGCTGGGTCTTCAAAAAAAAAACCACACAATTAATAAACCTTTAGTCACACTTACCAAGAATAAAAGAGAGCAGACCCAAATCAATAAAGTCAGAAATGAAAAATAAAGAAGTTACAACTAACAAATAAAAATACAGAGTATCATCAGATTGCAATGAACACATATACACCAATTCAATAGAATACCTAAAAGAAATGGATAAAATTCCTAAAAACGTACAATCTCCTCATACTGAATCAGGAAGATATAGAAAATATGAACCAATTACCAGTAGTGAAACCGAACCAGTAATCAAAAAAGTCCCAATACACAAATGCCTTCACATGTAAATTATCTCAAATATTTAAAGATGAGTTAACACCTATCCTTCTCAAACTACTCCAAAAAACTGAAGAGAAAGGAGCACTTTTGAACTCATTCTGGAAAGTCAGCATCAAATAACTGACATCAAAATCAAACAAAGTCACTATACACACACACACACACACACACACACAAACAAAACTTAACAGACCAATATCACTGATAAACATAGGTCTAAAAATCCTCAGCAAAGTATTAGCAAATTAAATTCAGCAATGCATTAAAGGATACTACACCATAACCAAATGATTTATCCCAGGGATGCAAGGAGAGTTCAATACCCACAAATCAATCAATATGATACACCATATTAACAAACTGAAGAAGAAAAATCATATGATCAACTGTCACTCCTGGCATGCTGCGATTCATGGGGTCACAAAGAGTCAGACACGACTGAGCGACTGAACTGACTGACTGACTGAACTGAACTGATATACACACACACACACACATATATATATATATATATATATATATATATATATATATATATATATACATACATATATATATATATATATATATATATATATGTATACACACACACACACATATATATAAGATTCTATAAAAAAAAAAAAAAAACTGAGAATTAATAAATTCAGTAAAGTTCCAGGATACAAAGTTAACACACAGAAGTCAGTTGCAATTTTATACACCACCAATCTATCAGAGAGAGAAATTAAGAAAACAATTTACAATGTCATCAAAAAATAAAATACCTAGGAATATATCTAACCAAGGATGTAAAAGATCTATACTGAGAACACTATAAAAAACCCTGACTGAACTGACAAAAGATGGCACATATGGAAAGATATACCATGCTCAAGGACTGTAAAAATTAATAGTGTTATAACAATCATATTACTTGAGGCAACTTACAGACTCAATGCAATCCCTATAAAAATACCAGTTTTTCACAGAACTGGAGCAAATAATTCTAAAATTTGTATGGAAACACAAAAGACCTCAAGTAGCCAAAAAACGTCTTGAGAAAGAAACAAATCTGGAGGTATCATGTTCACTGATTTCAAGCTGTACTACAAAGCAACAATAATCAAAGCAGTGTGGTATCAAAACAGACACAAAGATCAGGGGAATGGAATAGAGAGCCAGAAATAAACCCATGTTTATATGGTCAATTAATCTATGGCAAAGGAGGCGAGATTACACAAAGACAGTCTCTTCAATAAATGATGTTGGGAAAACTCGATAGCTCAACAGAAAAAAATCAAACTCATCTTTTCACACCATGTACAAAAACAAACTCAAAATGGATTAAAGACTTAATGTAAGACCTGAAACCAAAAAATACCTGCAAAAAAACATAGGTAGTACTCTAATGCGACGTAAGTCTTATCAGTATTTTTTGGATATGTCACCTCAGGCAAAAAAACAACAGCAAAAGTAAATGGAACTATCAAATAGAACATATAGACAAATAGAACAAAAACAAATAGAACATATCAAACTAAAAAAAAACAATAAGACAAAAACTGCCGGGGTCCTGCCCCAGCAGGTGGCACCCGAGACAGGGACTTCGAAGGTAGGTTCCCCAGAACAATTTGGGTCATTAGCCCTGTTGTTCCCCCTCGGAACAGTTTGGGTCATCAGCCCTACTGCTCCTCCCTCGGAACGATTAGGGTCATCAGCCCCATTGTTCCCCCAGTGTTAGGGACGGCTAGGACCCCACTCAGGGTGCTGCGGAACCCCTGTAGGATAGACAGGGCGAGTAGGAGTGGGAAGTGTTGAAAGTGTTAAAGAGTTAGAGTTAGAGAGAAAAAATGGTTTCTGAAGTTAAAAGGCCAAAGAAAAGCCTGATCTTTTGAAAGCTAAAAGCTTTATCTTCTATTATATTTAACTTTCTGACATGGATAACACTGAAACTAAGAAGGGCAACTCTTTATACAAGTAATCTTGAAACTGTTAAAGAGGCTACTGTTAATTTAGATACTTGGGTGAAGGTAAAAAAACAACTGAACACTTATCCTATAAATATGATTAAAAATGTTCTGTTCATCCAACAGCCTCGTTCTCATCACGAGGCTGTGGGATGACCTATGGGAGAGGCTATAGCGGTGGATGGTAGTGGGTCTCCACCTTCTGCGCAGATCATATTTTCTGCCATTGACGAGGAAAAGGAGGGACACTGTGCTCCACCTCCTGAGGAGTGAGAGGGCTTACAGGACGCTGTGGCCAGGCGCCCTGGCGAGCCCCCTCTCCCTCTACACAAACCTTTAAAAATTTGTCCAACAATTTCTGATTTAAGGCGACTATCCCACCTCCGCTTGCACCTCTCAGGGCCTAAGAATTCCCCAGTTTACATCCAAAGCCTCCCAGAGCATTGCCTAAGGTTGAAAAAGATAAAAAAGTTTTCTTTTTAAAGAAAGGAGCTTTTAAAAAATTACACAATATACAGAGCCTGCTCCTTGCAGAAAAACCCCATCACTGGGATAAAGCCCACTTGGTCATGGTGTATGACCTTTTTCAATATCCGCAAATCAATCAATGTAATACACCACATTAACAAATTGAAAAATAAAAACCATATGATTATCTCAAGAGATGCAGAGAAAGCCTTTGACAAAATTCAACACCCATTTATGATAAAAACTCTCCAGAAAGCAGGAATAGAAGGAACATACCTCAACATAATAAAAGCTATATATGACAAACCCACAGCAAACATTATCCTCAATGGTGAAAAATTGAAAGCATTTCCTCTAAAGTCAGGAACAAGACAAGGGTGCCCACTTTCACCATTACTATTCAACATAGTTTTGGAAGTTTTGGCCACAGCAATCAGAGCAGAAAAAGAAATAAAAGGAATTCAAATTGGAAAAGAAGAAGTAAAACTCTCACTATTTGCAGATGACATGATCCTCTACATAGAAAACCCTAAAGACTCCACCAGAAAATTACTAGAACTAATCAATGATTATAGTAAAGTTGCAGGATATAAAATCAACACACAGAAATCCCTTGCATTCCTATACACTAATAATGAGAAAACAGAAAGAGAAATTAAGGAAACAATTCCATTCACCATTGCAACGAAAAGAATAAAATACTTAGGAATATATCTACCTAAAGAAACTAAAGACCTATATATAGAAAACTATAAAACACTGGTGAAAGAAATCAGAGAGGACACTAATAGATGGAGAAATATACCATGTTCATGGATTGGAAGAATCAATATTGTGAAAATGAGTAAACTACCCAAAGCAATTTATAGATTCAATGCAATCCCTATCAAGCTACCAACAGTATTCTTCACAGAGCTAGAACAAATAATTTCACAATTTGTATGGAAATACAAAAAACCTCGAATAGCCAAAGCAATCTTGAGAAAGAAAAATGGAACTGGAGGAATCAACCTGCCTGACTTCAGGCTCTACTACAAAGCCACAGTTATCAAGACAGTATGGTACTGGCACAAAGACAGAAATATAGATCAATGGAACACAATAGAAAGCCCAGAGATAAATCCACGCACATATGGACACCTTATCTTTGACAAAGGAGGCAAGAATATACAATGGATTAAAGACAATCTCTTTGACAAGTGGTGCTGGGAAATCTGGTCAACCACTTGTAAAAGAATGAAACTAGAACACTTTCTAACACCATATACAAAAATAAACTCAAAATGGATTAAAGATCTCAAAGACCAGAAACTATAAAACTCCTAGAGGAGAACATAGGCAAAACACTCTCTGACATACATCACAGCAGGATCCTCTATGACCCACCTCCCAGAATATTGGATATAAAAGCAAAAATAAACAAATGGGACCTAATTAAACTTAAAAGCTTCTGCACATCAAAGGAAACTATTAGCAAGGTGAAAAGACAGCCTTCAGAATGGGAGAAAATAATAGCAAATGAAGCAACCGACAAACAACTAATCTCAAAAATATACAAGCAACTCCTACAGCTCAACTCCAGAAAAATAAATGACCCAATCAAAAAATGGGCCAAAGATCTAAATAGACATTTCTCCAAAGAAGACATACAGATGGCTAACAAACACATGAAAAGATGCTCAACATCACTCATTATCAGAGAAATGCAAATCAAAACCACTATGAGGTACCATTTCACACCAGTCAGAATGGCTGCGATCCAAAAGTCTACAAATAATAAATGCTGGAGAGGGTGTGGAGAAAAGGGAACCCTCTTACACTGTTGGTGGGAATGCAAACTAGTACAGCCACTATGGAGAACAGTGTGGAGATTCCTTAAAAAACTGGAAACAGAACTGCCTTATGATCCAGCAATCCCACTGCTGGGCATACACACTGAGGAAACCAGAAGGGAAAGAGACATGTGTACCCCAGTGTTCATCGCAGCACTGTTTATAATAGCCAGGACATGGAAGCAACCTAGATGTCCATCAGCAGATGAATGGATAAGAAAGCTGTGGTACATATACACAATGGAGTATTACTCAGCCATTACAAAGAATAATTTGAATCAGTTCTAATGAGGTGGATGAAACTGGAGCCTATTATACAGAGTGAAGTAAGCCAGAAGGAAAAACACCAATACAGTATACTAACGCATATATATGGAATTTAGAAAGATGGTAACGATAACCCTGTATATGAGACAGCAAAAGAGACAATGATGTATAGAACAGTCTTATGGACTCTGTGGGAGAGGGAGAGGGTGGGAAGATTTGGGAGAATGGCATTGAAACATGTAAAATATCATGTATGAAAAGAGATGCCAGTCCAGGTTCAATGCACGATACTGGATGCTTGGGGCTGGTGCACTGGGACGACCCAGAGGGATGGTATGGGGAGGGAGGAGGGAGGAGGGTTCAGGATGGGGAACACATGTATACCTGTGGTGGATTCATTTTGATATTTGGCAAAACTAATACAATTATGTAAAGTTTAAAAATAAAATTAATTAAAAAAAAGAAAAAGAAAAACCCCATCAGCGGGGCTTCACCCAAGCAAAAAAAAGAAAAAGAAAAAGAAAAGTGAAAAAGAAAAAAGGAAAGAAAATAGAGAAAGATCTAAAGATAGAAAAAGAACTAAAGAATGAAAAGGAGAGAGGAACGGAGAAGGAAGGAATCAGGGAACACAGCAAGATAGAGAAAAGAAAAAAGGAAGTTAGAAAAAGAGATACAGAGAGAAAGAGAGGGAGGAGGAAAGAAAAAGTTAGAGAGAAAGAGGATAAAGGAAAAGAAATGAAAGAAAGAGAAGACAGTAAGAAGGAAGAAGGGAGAATGAAAGAGGGAAACAAGAAGGAAATGATAGAAAGTAAAAGAGAAGAGAAGAGGAAGGAAAAAAGAGTGAGGGAAAGAAAACCTGAGAAAGATTTAAAGAGAAGAAGGAAGAAAAAATCACCAGAGGAGAGGACTTACAGGACACTGTGGCCAGACGACCTGGCGAGCTACCTCCCCCTCTGCGCAAACTTTAAAAAAAAAACTTATCCACCACTTTCTGATTTGGGGCGATAGCTGCCGCCTCCGTTTGCACCTTCCAGGGCCCAAAAGTTCCCCACTTTGCCCCCAAAGCCTCTCAAAGTGTTGCCTAAGCCTGAGGAAGATAAAAAGTTTTTTAAATAGTGGAGCTTTTAAAACAGACTGCATGCACAATATGCAGAGCGTGCTGCTTGGAGAAAACCCCCTCAAGGGGGTCTCACCCAGGCTAAGAGAAAAGCCAAATGGTAAGGGGATTTAGCAACAATATTAACCCTTGACGAGGTTACTCCAATTCCAACGGGAGTGGCTGGCCCCCTACCTGAGGGCATTGTAGGACTTGTGCTAGGGCGTAGCTCGCTTTCTTAAAAAAAAAGAAAAAAGAAAAGAAAAATTTCAGTGGTGCATGGTGTAGTAGATTCTGATTATATTGAGAAATTAAAGTTTAGTTCTTACCGCTTACTAAAACTGTGCAAATTAATAAAGGTCAAAGAGTAACACAGCTATCAGACAGGAAAAAACCTTGACTTCTCAGGCTAGGAGCCACAGAAC
The DNA here is from genome assembly GCF_027580195.1 of Bos mutus. Classification (NCBI taxonomy): domain Eukaryota; kingdom Metazoa; phylum Chordata; class Mammalia; order Artiodactyla; family Bovidae; genus Bos; species Bos mutus. Next base: position 60,529,630 of record NC_091635.1, on the reverse strand, counting down.
ATTTGGATTTAGTGATCTAGCCTTTTGGGTGCAGGAAATTACAGCTCCAAGGCCTTTAAAAGATCTTTTAATTCAAGAAAATAAACTGTCAGGGCTATTAGACACAAGAACAGACGTCTCTTAACATTGCTGGGAAACACTGGCCCAGTTCCTGGCCCACGCATAATACTGAAAATGAGTTGGTGGGATTAGAGAAAGTGATATGCCGGGTGAGAATGCTGTAGAAAAGAAAAAAAAAAAGTGAGGGAAAGTTTAAAACCTTGAAGAGTAGTGAGTTCCCCGTTGCTGGAAGTATTCAAGCAAATATTAGATGGTTGCTTGTCATCTAAAAAGCTATAGACCAGATTTAGTTTACAAAACGATAACTGGAGAAGCTTATAAAGATGTTGTGCAACACCTGTTTACTTACTTCTCATATTTAGGTGCCAAAGGTTTTGAAAACTGATAGTGCCCCCTTTGAAGCTGTGGAGAGATTGTTTACTAACTTTAAATGATTTCCAAAAATTATTAGGGGACATTAATTGGATATGCCCACATTTAAAACTGACTACTACAGATTTAAAGCCTTTGTTTGATTGCTTAAAAATTGATCCTAATTCCAGTTTTAAGAGAAAGTTGACTAATGAGACAGAGTTAGCTCTTGTTAAAGTAGATGAGACTTTAAATGATCAGTTAATTAAGATTAATATTACCAAAAGATGAGATTAAATTATTTTTGCCACGAAACATACACCTACAGGGTGCTTGTGACAGAAAGGCCCATTGGTTCCATCTACCAGTGACCCCAAGAAAAATAGTTTTATCTTATCCCAGCTTGGTGGCACAATTAATTATAAAAGGAGGAAAAAAGAAGTGTAGAACTTTTTAGAAAAAAAGTAACAAATATAGTAATTCCATTCAATAAGATCAACTGCAAGTCTTTTACAAAATAGTGATGATTGGCAAGTTGCCCTGATAGATTTTAGGGGTCAAATTTTGTTTCATTTGCTCTCAAGCCCCCACAGTAGTTAAAAGTTCAAAAATGTTAGATTGGCAGTTTGAAGATACCTGTGGAACTTTCCAACCCTATGTAGTTCCTACGCTCCCCTTTACCCTATGGGGGAGGGACGTGCTGTCTCAAATAGGAGATACTCAGAGAAGGGTTTTCTCAATTTCTTAGTTATCAACAGGCGGTACAATTAATAATACTATATATATTATTATAAATACATAATATAAATATATTTGCCTTAATTGCAGTTCACCTAATTAGGTATGGGTATAAATAAAATATAATAAAGGTATACCTAATTCTATTTATGGATCTATACTTAATTAATCTGTATATAAATTAGTATGTATACTGTATATGCATATTATATATATACTGTATAATCAAATATATATTGCAGTAATATAATGTGTGTGGCTGATATTAATTGGTATGGTTTGATGTGCTGTGATGATATATGTTCTATATACTGTATAATTATATATGTGTGACATGTATTATTGCAGTACATTGGTTTGTGTTGGTTGGTATTGGCTGTGTACGTGTTGTATTGCTGTAATATATATTAATATATTAATTATAAAGATTGATTCAAGTATATTGATTTATATATATTATATGTCAATAAGTTTATACTTGTTGCCATATATAAATACATATATAAATACATTTTGCATTTAGGTATATTTGTTTACCAAAATGAGATAAGGAGGTTATACATTTATTATTTAAATTTATACAGAGACCTAAACTAAACATTAGACCTAAATTAACATATCCCTAAATTTATGTTGTTAAAATGTAAATTTTAAAAATTTAAAAAATTAAATTGACAACTGCTTGACAATTCTTTTACCATAAAACCCCCATAGGTGTAATTGGGGTAGCCAGACAAAAAATTGGTTTTATGGCAAAACAGCCCCCCATAAATATTGAGGATAAAAATACTGAGGATAAAAAGCGATCTGCCTTTAGTCTTCCATCAGAAAATCTTAAACAGCCTTATTTATGGTTTCAATGGAAGGAATGAAAAATAGCCCCACCCTATGTCAAAAGTTTGTTAGTGCTGCTTTAGAAGATGTTAGAAGTAAATATGAACAAGTCTATATGATCCATTATATGGATGACATCTTAATTGCCCACCCTGATAGGGCTCATTTACAAACCGTCCTCCAGGATTTGACCCAGGCATTAACAGACAGAGGCTAAAAAATTGCCCCAGAGAAAATTCAAGTCAATCTGCCCATAACCTACTTAGGACGGGTTATCAGTTCAGAAACTGTAACTCATGTCCCATTAAAATTGAGAAAAGATCACCTTGTTACTTTAAATGATTATCAAAAACTTTTAGGAGATATTAATTGGATCAGACCTTATTTAAAATTAACCACTGCTGAATTAAAGCCTCTTTTTAAAATTTTACGTGGGGATCCTGACCCAACTTCTAAAAGACAATTAACTGCTGAAGCTCAGGAAGCTTTAGACAAAGTAGAAGCAGCCCTATCTGATAGCTATGTAAAAAGAGTTAATTTACAGACAAACCGGTAATTCCTCTGCTTAGCTACTCCAACTGCGCCTACGGGAGTTTTATGGCAAAACGGCCCTCTAGAAAGGGTCCATCTTCCTGCTCAAACTAAAAAAGTAGCAGCTTCTTATCCAGGATTGATAACTACTTTGTTGGTAAAGAGCCATCAGAAATTGTAATTCTATATAATAAGGAACAACTTGATGCTCTTCTGTTTGATGAGGATTGGCAGATTGCTATAGGAAGCTATTTTGGTCAAATTTTTACATCATTTACCTTCACATGTTTTGCTAAATTTTATATCCAGACATCCAGTTATTTTTCCTGTCAGATGTAAACAATCTCCTATTCCAAATGCTCAGATAGCCTTTACTGACAGGTCAACAAATGGTAAAGCCTCCATAGTTACTAAAAATCACCGAAAGGTTTTAGAAACACAGGAAACTTCAGCTCAAAGAGCTGAAATAACAGCAGTCATAGAGGCTTTTGCTATGTTTGGAGATGAGGAATTTAACCTTTATTCTGATTCTCAGTATATTGTCAGGTTGTTTCCACACATTGAAACTGCGTTTTTTGTCTAAAAATAAAACTACCATATTTCATTTGTTAACTAAATTACAGCAACAAATTTGGAAAAGAAATAAAATATTTTTCACTGGACACATTCAGGCTCATTCCGGATTGCCCGGCCCTTTAAATGCCTTTAATGATTTGGCTGACTTGTTAACCAGGAATACAGTGGCTACTGCGATTGAGGAGGCCAGAGCCTCTCACTTACTTCATCATCAAAATGCTACTGCTTTAAGATATCAATTCCAAATTCCCAGAGAAACTACTCGAGAGATTGTGCGCTCTTGCTTACACTGACCCACTGTTTATAATATAGTCTACCTATGGGAGTTAACCCTCGTGGTCTCAAACCTAACATACTCTGGCAAATGGATGTAACTCATATCTCTTCATTTGGAAAACTTTTCTTTGTTCATGTAACTGCAGATATCTTTTCTCATGTCATTATTGCAACGTCTCGTACCGGAGAGGCAGTTAAAGATGTTATACAACATCTCTTTACTTGTTTTTCATATTGGAGCCTACCAAAAGCTCTGAAAACTGACAATGCTCCTGCTTACACTTCTAAGTCTTTTCAGGAATTTTGTTTACAGTTTCAAATTAAACACAATACAGGCATTCCTTATAATCCCCGGGGACAAGCCATTGTGGAAAGAGTACATCAAACATTAGAGCTTCAAATTCAAAAATTAAAAGAAGGGGAGTTTAAGTATAGCTCTCCCCATCAAATCTTGCAACATGCTCTTTTTGTAATAAATATTTTAAATGCCGATTCCGCCGGAACTACTGCAATGCTTCGCCATTGGTGCCCAGAGCAATTGAATGCAAAGCCATTAGTCAAATGGAAGGACCTCCTCTGCGGACAATGGAAGGGTCCTGACCCATTATTAACTAGCGGTCGAGGATGTGCTTGTATTTTTCCACAGGACGCAGATTCACCAATTTGGGTTCCAGACAGGCCAGGTTCGCAGCGCGCACTCGCTCGCCCCACCCACCAGGCAGCCCTCGCCTCTGCGCCTCCAGCCTCGCCCCGCACCCTCCTCGCTGCACCCCGCGACCTAGAGCAAAGAAGTTTGTGCAGCGAGTGAGGGCCAGAGAGGAGAGCGCACCCGCAAAGTGCCGACCAGACCAGCGCGACGCCCGCCAGCAGGGGAGACAAGATAAACATCGAGATCCGAGCGAGACTGACAGGGCTGCTGCAGCATGAACTCCAACCAGAAAATAATTCTACTTATTCTGTTTTAGCTTGTCCACCCTCGCCTTATGTTTTCCTTTTTACTAATGACTCCAACAAACTTAATGTAGGCATGAATTATTCAGGTGGACCTAACGTAGTGACTTGTGAACAATGTATGCTTTCATCTTGTTTAAACCCTCAATGTAATGTTTTCTCCTTTGTGGTGTTACAATGCCCATCCTATCTTATGGTGCCTATATGATAGCTATGGTCTTACTGTGTTACAACAACTGCAGGATTTAATGTGATCACGACGGTTTGTGGTCTTGCTTATCCTAGGAATATCAGCTTTGATAGCAACAATTACTTCTGTTACTGCAGCAGCAATATCATTGACTCAACAAGTGCATACTGCCCAATATGTTGATACCATGTCTCAAATTGTTTCTTTAACTCTAGCAACTCAGGAAGCTATAGATAGAAAATTGGAGATGAGAGTAGATGCCTTAGAAGAAGCAATTATGCATATTGCGACTGAGTTACAGGCTTTAAAGGTGAAGATGGCGTTGACATGCCACGCTGATTACAGGTGGATATGCGTGACATCTTTGAAGGTAAACGAGACAGATTATGAATGGGAAAAAATTAAAAATCATATCTCAGGTGTTTGGAACAGTTCTGATATTGGCCTGGACTTAGGGAAACTTCATAATCAAATACAGACCTTGGAACACTTTCAACTGGATTTTACCGCCACTGGAACAGCTAATGACTTTTTTCACACCTTCTCTAACTTTATTTCTGGAAAAAATATTCTGTCTAATATCCCTAGTCTCTAATCCTACTTCTCATAATCATTCTTCCTTGTATTGTCAGGATTCTCCGGCAGAGCATTCGGAAGCTCGCGAATGAGCTGCATCTGGTTGTTTTGAGAAATAAAAAAGGGGGAGATGTTGGGGGCCAGAGTGAGGTGCTCCGCCCGTGACAAAGGTCATGAGGAAGGAGGCTCGACATACGCAAAGGTGGGATCGAGCCTCAGGAGTCCCCCTGGAACTCCTTGAGCATCTACCCCCATAACCAGAGCCTGCCTACTTTACTACTTTGTGCTTTCACCTACATCTCTGACTTTACGGGGGGCTGTCCCCCACCACCTCTTTCGGAGAAGGAGTTAACCTAGAGCTCCAGTTAATAATAATTCCTGGGCATGATAAGAGTGTTTTAACCTACAAACTCCTCTGAAGGTTCTCTAGCCTGCCTGACAGGCTCGTCCGGCCACATGTGATTGCTCACAGCCTCCCAACAGTGAGAGGCACCAGATGCTTTAAACCCTCTAAAAACAGGTTCTTTAGAAGTTAGAAAACTATAAGTATAGTGGGCTGATTAGAAATTGTGTTGGTGAAGGGTTTTTCATTTGTTGAGCCAATGTTTGTTGCTAAGTCTCCACATCCCCTGCCCTTACACACATTAATGAATATATAGAAGAAATAAGTATTAACCTTTGATATTAATCACATTAGACCTTAGGCTAACTAAATTCTTTCCTTAACTAAAACCCACTACACCCTCACCCCTATAGGAATGTAACTTTATTTGGGTGGTGTCTGTTTTAAGAATAATCACCCCTGGAGAAATAAGTGTCCTGGTTGACTGACCGTTGTCACAAGGAGAGGGTCATAAATTGTCAGCAGGCCCCCCTGGCCAGAAGATGATGTAACACCCCTAAGACCTCTGTATACATTTGTATGAAGCACCTGACTTTGATAAAAGTCAGGACTGCTGACCCCGCGTGACTTTTGCATAACATCTCAGTGTATAAAAGTAGACCATGGAAAATAAAGAATTGGGATCAGTTTCTCGAAATACTGGTCTCCCCATATCGCTCTCTCTCTCACTCTGGTTGAGTCTCCATCTGGAGCGCAGAACCCGACATGCTTACTAATTATGCCTGGGCTTCTAAGATCCGACTGGGGAGGCCTCAGTGTCTCCTCTCCTTCAGGAGAATGGAAGGACGCCTGTGGCCTACATAAGTGGTGCAAACTTCTTGTCTTGAAGTTTTATTGGTCTCCTGCGTAAACCAAGCTACTCAGCCTCTTTTCTCCACTGAATTTTCCTACTGAGCTATCCTTATTCTATTACTCTTTATATCTTTAATTACTATCTAATTGAAGCTATTGTATCCTGACCCTCGCCGACGCCATCCCCGCTTCGAATACCCTGGATCAGCCGGGGCACGACCCCGGCAAAAAAACAAAAAAAACTTTTGCTCAGAGAAGGAAACTATCAAAAAAAGAAAAAGCAGCCTTCTGAATAGAAGGTATTTGCAAGCATATATCTGATAAGAGGACACTATCCAAAATATACAAATACGTCATACAACTAAACATCAATAACAATCTGAAAAAAATAAATGAACATAAGACTTTAATAGACATTTTTCCAAAGACATAAAGAAGGCCACCAGACACATGAAAAGTTGCTCAACATCACTGCTCATAAGGGAAACGCAAATCAAAAAGCACAATGAGATATCACCTCACACCTGTCAGAATGAGTACTATCAAAAAGATGATAAACAATAATAGGTGTTGGTGAGGCTGTGGATAAAAGGCAACCCTCATACTTGTTGTTGGGAATATAAACTGATGCAGTCACTACTGAAAACAATAGTGGAAGTTCCTCAAATAATCACAAAAAAAGAACTACCATACAAACCAGTATTCCATTTTTGAGTATTTTTCTGAAGAAAATGAAAATACTGATTCAAATAGATACATTAATCCCTAAGTTCATTTCAGTATTATTTACAATAGTCAAGATTGCAATTGTCCGTTGATAAATGAATGTATAAAGAGGATGTGGAATATATATACAATAAAATATTCAGCCAAAAAAGAATGAAATCTTACCATTTGCAACAACATGGGTTGACCTAGACACTATGAAGTGAAGTAAGTCAGACAGAGAAAGACAAACACCATAAGATTTTAATTAAATATAGAGCCTAAAAAGTAAATAAAAAAAGATAACAAAGCAGAAAAAAATTCAGAGATACAGAGAATAAATAAGTGTTTGCCAGAGGGAAGGTGGATGTCAGGATTAAAGAGATGAGGGAGACTAAAAAGTGCAAACTTCCAGCCAAGTGGATGAAATGTACATGGGGAATGTAGGGAATGAAATCACAACAATTTTGTATTAACAGATGGTAACTAGATTTACTGTGGTGGTCATTCTGTAATGTATAAATATATTGAATCACCATGCTGTACACCTGAAAGTATTAATAACATAGCATTGTAGGTCAATTATTATTCAGTTTTTAAAAGTAAAAATAAAAGAATAAAAAACCAACAGTACTGTGACAGAACATATCGAAGCCTAAGACAAAGGAAAAATCAGTAATAAGACTCTATCTGTATTAAAAACTTGGATATTTTGTTCATCATGGGGTTTTTTCATACCAATTTTGGTTTCTTAAAAAAAAATATTTTGCTAAAATATTACTTTCTTGATTTCCAAGTTTTTGGCAGCCCCTTAAATTTGCACCCAAGGAAAATACCTCATTTATCTTACCCTCATTCTGCCCTTCTCCAAATTATTGCGAATTCTCATCACAAGGGTGCTGGTTTCCAATATAGTCTTCCAGATTAAAAAAATAGAGTAAAATACAAACAGAGGTCTTAGAATATTACAGCACAATGAAGGCCCATTTCTACTTAAATCACTATTAAAAAGCTTAAACATTCTCCTTGGGTTCAAATGCGATGGCTTTAATTCAGGAAAGATTATTATTGGAAAGCCCCAGACTTAGCACAGTCTTGTTCTGCAAACAAAATCCTTTTTAATCAGTAATTCCCAGTCTTTGTACCATCAGACTAATTTTTTTCTCCCTACCTCTAAACAGGCCCTGGGTTTTGAAAAAAAAAAAAAAATTGCCAAACATATATTAATGAAATTCTATCATTTTAATAAGCCACAATATCTATATTTTCTTCATTTTCTATCCATATTTAATAAATAAATGAGCATGTGAGTTCTGAGTTTATTTCACCATCATTGTTTTAACATGTGACTGCATTCTAAAAGGTATCAGGATTGGATATGTGTGCCATTAAGATAGATACAGGCATCCATGGGAGTAGGGCCTTCTGACCTTTTTAAAGAACAATCATTAAAAAGTATTATGGAGCACCTTTATTCATTCATACCTATTGACCAACAAAACCAACAAACTAATGATCGGTCCCACAGATCCTGTCTCTTACATTTGCTTCACTTGAACTCTCCAGCCTCTCCCTGACAATCTTATTTTCTCCATTTTGACTATGGGGCTCTTTCTGTATGTACTTCCTGCACTCTGATACTCTAGCTTACCACCTCTAATTCTGCATGTGTCTTCTTCTCCTTCAACTTACACCCTGCTCACACAATTTAGTCCATCATGGACAATTTCTTACATACATTTTTCAGCTGGTCCTCAAAACAATCTTATAAAGTTGGCAAGGCAAGAGTTATCATTGGTCCCATTCCATGGACAGTGAAACTGAAGGTCAGAGAAGTTGTGTTTTGACCCCAGACCTCAGTAAGTAGTAAATCCAGGATTCAGGACCAGGCCTTCTTTTCGCAAGGCAAGCACTTCACCACTACATTCATATGAGTAAATAATTATGTTATATAATGAGGGACCTCAGCCTGATATGCAGAGAAGGCGATGGCACCCCACTCCAGTATTCTTGCCTGGAAAATCCCATGGACAGAGGACCCTGGTAGGCTGCAGTCCATGGGGTCGTGAAGAGTCCTATATGACTGAGCGACTTCACTTTCACTTTTCACTTTCATGAATTGGAGAAGGAAATGGCAACTCACTCCAGTGTTCTTGCCTGGAGAATCCCAGGGACAGAGGACCCTGGTAGGCTGCAGTCCATGGAGTCGCGGCAGTCCATGGGGTCGCGAAGAGTCATACATGACTGAGCGACTTCACTTTCACTTTTCACTTTCATGAATTGGAGAAGGAAATGGCAACTCACTCCAGTGTTCTTGCCTGGAGAATCCCAGGGACGGGGGAGCCTGGTGGGCTGCCATTCATGGGGTCTAACTTTAGCAGCAGCAGCAGCAGCCTGATATGTAACATGTAGTCAGTTTAAGCCTGGCATAATAAGTGACATATGAAATTCATATAAAGAGGTTCAGAAAGTGTTGGAGAATATAGTACTTCTTTAGCATGATATGCAAGATTCTCATAATCGTGCTCATCTGACTTTCCAGCTTCTGTTCTACCATTCACTGTTATTGTCACAGTGTCCCAGCCATGGTGACCTTGCAAGATCCCTCACCCTCTATCTTCATTACTCCAAGCCTTTATGTGTGCTATTTCCTCTGCAATGCCCCTCCAACTTCATTTACCTGGCACACTCATATTAATCTTTTTAAACCCTTCTTTAATAAAATTTATGAAATTTTCTGAGTAATACTTGTTCTCTTCTGTGCCCAGAATACTATTTATTAGGTGGCTTCCCATAGCTCTCAGGATAAAGATCATTCTAAATTCATGACTTGCCAAGGGCCTTCCAGACCTGGTTTTTACTTATATCTTTAAGCCTTGTCTCTTCCTGCATTTATTAAGTCCTCTCACACTATTCTTTATTCACCCTGAACAAACTTCAATTTTCACATACACACCACTGGCTCTTTCTTTTCTAAGCCTTTCATATGTAGTACTCTCTGCCTCCTCGTCCTACTCAGTCTCCCAGAAGGTGTCAGCTGAGATGTCACTTTCTCTTGGAAGCCCCCTTGAGTCATGGTCGGTGGCAATTTCTCTTGGATCATGGCCCCAGCTCACCATAATTACTTTGTGACTGACTCTTTCAATGTCACCCCTGATTATTTTCTTTTTGATACAGTCCCTGTCTTTCCCAGAAGGAAGATCATGTTCAGATTCTCCTTGATTTTTCTTATTGGAGATCCCTCCTCATCTTTGTAATCATCACTCTATAAGATAGGTGATGACATGTGGTGGAAAGAATGCTGACATATGTGCTAGCTCAGGATCAGATCCTAGTCATTCATTCAACAGTCATTTATGGAGATTTTCCTATCCATGTGCTCAATATGATTCTAGGCAATGAAAACAACAGGCAAAGCTGCTGCATTCATAAAGTTTTCATTCTATTGAGAGATCACAATAAAAAATACAGCACTGTGATCAGAAAAACGCTTGAAATGATTTCAGTTTGTTTTTATAAAGAATGAAACTGGAGGAATCAATCTTCCTGACTTCAGACTATAGTACAAGGACACAGTCATCAGGATAGTGTGGTACAGAAATGTAAATCAATGGAACAAAATACAGAGTCCAGAGATAAATTCATACCCCTGTGGACACCTTATCTTTGACAAAGGAGGCAAAAACGTACAATGGAAAAAAGATAGTCTCTTTAACAAGTGGTATTGGAAAAACTGGTCAGTTCAGAGTCAGTTCAGTCGCTCAGTCGTGTCCAACTCTTTGCAACCCCATGAATTGCAGCACACCAGGCCTCCCTGTCCATCACCATCTCCTGGAGTTTACTCAAACTCAAGTCCATGGAGTCAGTGATGCCATCCAGCTATCTCATCCTCTGTCGTCCCCTTCTTCTCCTTCCCTCAATCCCTCCCAGCATCAGGGACTTTTCCAATGAGTCAACTCTTCACATGAGGTGGCCAAAGTATTAGAGTTTCACTTCAGCATCAGTCCATCCAATGAACACCCAGGACTGATATCCTTTAGGATGGACTGGTTGGATCTCCTTGCAGTTCAAGGGACTCTCAAGAATCTTCTCCAACACCACAGTTTCAAAGCATCAATTCTTCAGCGCTCAGCTTTCTTCAAAGTCCAAATCTCACATCCATACATGACCATTGGGAAAACCATAGCCTTGACTAGACAGACCTTTGTTGGCAAAGTAATATCTCTGCTTTTGAATATGCTATCTAGGTTGATCATAAGTTTTCTTCCAAGGAGTAAGCGCCTTTTAGTTTCATGGCTGCAATCACTATCTGCAGTGATTTTGGAGCCCAAAAAAATAATGTCTGACACTGTTTCCACTGTTTCCCCATCTATTTCCCATGAAGTGATGGGACCAGATGCCATGATCTTCGTTTTCTGAATGATGAGCTTTAAGCCAACTTTTTCACTCCCCTCTTTCACTTTCATCAAGAGGCTTTTTACTTCCTCTTCACTTTCTGCCATAAGGGTGGTGTCATCTGCATATCTGAGGTAATTGATATTTCTCCTGGCAATCTTGATTCCAGCTTGTGCTTCTTCTAGCCCAGTATTTCTCATAATGTACTCTGCATAGAAGTTAAATAAGCAGGGTGACAATATACAGCCTTGACGTACTCCTTTTCCTATTTGGAAGCAGTCTGTTATTCCATGTCCAGTTGTAACTGCTGCTTCCTGACCTGCATATAGGTTTCTCAAGAGGCAGGTCAGGTGGTCTGGTATTCCCATCTCTTTCAGAATTTTCCACAGTTTATTGTGATCCACACAAAGGCTTTGACATACTCAATAAAGCAGAAATAGATGTTTTTCTGGAACTCTCTTGCTTTTTCCATGATCCAGCAAATGTTGGCAATTTGATCTCTGGTTCCTCTGCCTTTTCTAAAACCAGCTTGAACATCTGGAAGTTATGGTTCACATATTGCTGAAGCCTGGCTTGGAGAATTTTGAGCATTACTTTACTAGCATGTGAGATGAGTGCAATTGTGCGGTAGTTTGAGCATTCTTTGGCATTGCGTTTCTTTGGGATTGGAATGAAAGCTGACCTTTTCCAGTCCTGTGGCCACTGCTGAGTTTTCCAAATTTGCTGGCATATTGAGTGCAGCACTTTCTCAGCATCATCTTTTAGGATTTGAAATAGCTCAACTGGAATTCCATCACCTCCACTAGCTTTGTTCGTAGTGATGCTTCCTAAGGCCCACTTGACTTCACATTCCAGGATGTCTGGCTCTAGGTGAATGATCACACCATCGTGATTATCTGGGTCATGAAGATCTTTTCTGTACAGTTCTTCTGTGTATTCTTGCTACTTCTTCTTAATATCTTCTGCTTCTGTTAAGTCCATACCATTTCTGTCCTTTATCGAGCCCATCTTTGCATGAAATGTTCCCTTGGTAGCTCTAATTTTCTTGAAGAGATCTCTAGTCTTTCCCATTCTGCTGTTTTCCTCTATTTCTTTGCATTGATCGCTAGGAAGGCTTTCTTATCTCTCCTTGCTATTCTTTGGAACTCTGCATTCAGATGCTTCTATCTTTCCTTTTGTCCTTTGCTTTTCATTTCTCTTCTTTTTACAGCTATTTGTAAGGCCTCCTCAGACAGCCATTTTGATTTTTTGCATTTCTTTTCCATGGCGATGGTCTTGATCCCTGTCTCCTGTACAATGTCACAAACCTCCGTCCATAGTTCATCAGGCACTCTGTCTATCAGATCTGGTCCCTTAAATCTATTTCTCACTTCCACTATATAATCATAAGGGATTTGATATAGGTCATACATTAATGGTCAAAAAAATGAAACTAGAACCATACACAAAAATGAACTCAAAATGGATTAAAGACCTAATAAGACCAGAGACTATAAAACACCTAGGGGAAAACATAGCCAGAACATTCTCTGACATAAATCACATCAATATCCTCTATGATCTACCTCCCCAAGTAATGGAAATAAAAACAAAAATAAACAAATTGGACCTAATTAAACTTTTTGCCCAACGAAGGAAGGTATAAGCAAGGTGAAAAGAGAGCCCTCAGAATATTTGTTTGCTATTATTAGCAAACAAAGTAACTGAGAAAGAATTAATCTCCAAAATATACAAGCAGCTCATGCACTTCAATAACAGAAAAACAAACAACCCAATCAAAAAGTAGGCAGAAGACCTAGATAGACATTTTTCTAAAGAAAACATAAGATAGCCAAAAACACATGACAAGATGCTCAACATCACTCATTCACTTCAGTTGCTCAGTCATGTCCGACTCTACAACACCATGGACTGTAGCACACCAGGCTTTTCTGTCCAACACCAATACCCCAAGCTTGCTCATACTAGGGTCCATCGAGTCAGTGATGCCATCCAACCATCTAATTCTCTGTCATCCCTTTCTCTTTCGCCTTCAATCTTTCCCAACATCAGGATATTTTCTAAGGAGATAGCTCTTTGCATCAGGTGGCCCAAGTATTGGAGTTTCAGCTTCAACATCAGTCCTTCTAATGAATATTCAGGACTGATTTCTTTTAGTATTGACTGGTTTGCAGTCCAAGGGACTCTCAAGAGTCTTCCCCAATACCACAGTTCAAAAGCATCAATTCTTTGGTGCTCAGCTTTCTTTATAGTCCAACTCACATTGATACATGACTACTGGAAAAACCATAGCTTTGTCTATATGGACATTTGTTAGCAAACTAATGTCTGTGCTTTTTAATATGCTGTCTAGGTTTGTCATAGCTTTTCTTCTAAGAAGCAAGCCTCTTTTAATTTAATGGCTGCAGTCACCACCTGCAGTAATTTTGGAGCCCAAGAAAATAAAATTTGCCACTCTTTCTATTGTTTCCACTTCTACATGCCATGAAGTGATGGGACTGGATGTCATGGTCTTCGTTTTTTGAATTTTGAGTTCTAAGCCAGGTTCTTCACTCTCCTCTTTCACTTTCATCAAGAGGCTCTTTAGTTCCTCTTCTCTTTCTGCTACAAGCGTGGTGTCATCTGTGTATCTGAGGTTATTGATATTTCTCTGGCAATCTTGATTCTTGTTTGTGCTTCATCTAGTTCAACATTTTGCATGATTTTGCTCATTATTAGAGTAATGCAAATCAAAACCACAGTAAGATATCATCTCACACTGGTCAGAATGGCCATCATCACAAAAGTCCACAAACAATAAATGCTGGTAAGGGTGTGGAAGAAGAGGGAACCCTTTTAACACTGTTGGTGAGAATGCAAGCTGGTACAGCTACTATGGAGAACAGTATGGACATTCTTTAAAAACCCAGAATAGAACAGCCATATGACATAGCAATTCCACTGCTGGGCATACACCCCTAGGAAACCAGAACTGAATGAGACACATGTACCCCAATGTTCATTGCAGTGGTATTTACAATAGCTAGGACATGGAAGCAACCTAGATGTCCATTGGCAGATGAATAGATAAGGAAGCTGTAGTACATATACACAATGGATTATTACTCAGCTATAAAAAAGAATGCATTTGAGTCAGTTATAATGAGGTAGATGAACCTGCAGCCTATTGTACAGAATGAAGTAAGTCAGAAGGAGTAAGACAAATACTGTATATTAATGTATATATATGGAATTTAGAAAGATGGTACCAATGATTTTACATGCAGAGCAACAAAAGAGACACAGATGTAAAGAACAGACTTTTGGACTCAGTGGGAGAAGGCAAGGGTGGGATGATTTGAGAGAACAGCATTGAAACATGTATATTACCATATGTAAAACAGTCGACCAGTGCAAGTTTGGTGCATGAAGCAGGGCACCCAAAACCAGTGTTCTGGGACAACCCAGAGGGATAGGATGGAGGGAGGTGGGAGGGGGGCGCAGGATTGGGAGGACACATGTGTACTTGTGGCTGCTTCATGTTGGTGTATGGCAAAACCATCACAATATCGTAATTATCCTCCAATCAAAACAAATTAATTTGTAGAAAAAATAATAAAAATAAACATACAATATACTTTACTGCTAAGTGCTGTGAGGGAAAATGTGCCTATGATATTGCACATGCTATCCTGGGCCAGGAGAAGGCAACAGCACTCCACTCCAGTACTCTTGCCTGGAAAATCCCATGGATGGAGGAGCCTGGTAGGTGGCAGTCCATGGGGTCACACAGAGTCAGACACGACTGAGTGATTTCACTTTCACTTTTCACTTTCATGCATTGGAGAAGGAAATGGAAACACACTCAGTGTTCTTGCCTGAAGAATCCCAGGACGGGAAGCCTGGTAAGCTGCCGTCTATGGGGTCCCATAGAGTCGGACATGACTGAAGTGACTTAGCAGCAGCAGCAGCAGCATCCTGGGCCAACCTACTAAATCTCTCTGAAACTAAATGGTACAGTTGTTGTTGTTGTTGTTGTTGTTTTTTCTTTAGGATCTAATATCTTCTCTAAATAACTGTTATTTTTTAGTCTCTAAGTCATGTCCAACTCTTTGTGACTCCATGGACTGTAGCCCGTCAGGCTCCTTCTGTCCAAGTGATTTACCAGGCAAATTACTGGAGTGGGTTGCCATTTCCTTCTCTGGGGTATCTTCCTGACCCAGGGATCAAACCTGCATCTCCTGCCTTGGCAGGCCGATTTTTTACTTCTAAGCCACCAGTGAAGTCCCAGATAACTAGTAACATTTCCATAAGGTTCAGGTATGTAGGGAAATTAATACACTATTGAAAACATACCAAGCATACGTTATTATTATTATGTGCTATTATTATTTTATGTACTATTGTCAACAAAGGTCCATCTAATCAAGGCTGTGGTTTTTCCAGTTGTCATGTATGGATGTGAGAGTTGGACTATAAAGAAGGCTGAGCACCAAATTGATGCTTTTGAACTGCGGTGTTGGAGAAGACTCGAGAGTCCCTTGGACTATAAGGAAATCCAACCAGTCCATCCTAAAGGAGATCAGTCCTGGTTGTTCATTGGAAGGACATATGTTGAAGCTGAAACTCCAATACTTTGGCCACCCAATGCAAAGAGCTGACTCATTTGAAAAGATCCTGATGCTTGGAAAGATTGAGGGCAGAAGAAGAAGAGGACGACAGAGGATGAGATGATTGGGTGACGTCACTGACTTGATGGACATGAGTTTGAGTGAACTCCGGGAGTTGGTGATGGACAGGGAGGCCTGGCGTGCTGTGGTTCGTGGGGTTGCACTCAGACACGACTGCGCAACTGAACTGAACTGAACATCTCTATTAAGCCATTATTCATTTAGATATTTGAAAATGAACAAATGTCTGTCTAACAGCTTTATTCCTCATCTAAATATTTGGCTATTGTATCTGCACGGTTGGAAAAGTCATGAGTTTACTGTTGTGCACTTGAAAGCATTAGAAAGCATCAACCTCTAGGATTATTTTTCCTTTACTATTGAGATAATGGGAATTTTCCTGTCTAAACTTGACATGGACATTTTTATGTCCCTCTGGGAGAACAAAGCTAAATAACACTGTCCATCTCACATCAATGTTTCTATTTCTATTGTAGTTCACTTTTATTTAGGACATATATCTGCATGCCAGAAGTGTATGGGAAAACACTAAATCATTCTCCATAAAACTTAGGAACAAAATTTAATTTGTCAACTGTTTGCAAAAAAAAAAAAAAAAATTAATGGCAACACACTTTATTCTTAACTAGCTCTAAAGGAGTTAGTACATGAAAATAAACTAAGACGTTTTTTCTATACCACATTTGCTAAAGAAGAATCTGATATTTTCCATTTTGAAAGGAGCCTGGGAGTGAAGATACGGCAAATAGGGGTAAACATTAGGGGTTTATTTAGTATTTTATTTATATACTTGTTTATCTGCAATTTTACAATAAAATCTGAAGACATCTGCACAATAATTCTGACCGTATTTTTACAGGCTTCCCAGGTGGTGCTAGTCATAAAGAACCCATCTGCCAATGCAGGAGACATGAGAGATGTAGGTTTAATCCCTGGATTGGGAAGATCCTAGAGAAAGAAATGCAACTCGTTCCAGTATTCCTGACCAAGAAATCCCATGGACAGAGAAGGCTTGTGAGCTACACAGTCCGTAGGATCACAGAGTCAGACAAGACTGAGCTATTGAACATTCATAGGATCAAGTTCCTCTGATCTCATCTCTCCCATCATAACTTCCTTCCACTTGTGAAGTAATCACTATTATTAATTTACTGTGTATCCTTCTAGACTTTTTAATATATGATTACACATATATACATGTATTTTTACCTAAATAGCACACTATGCATACTATCCAGAAAATTTGTTTATTAAGATATGTTCTGGAGTCCCTGCCACAGACAACCAAAGAGCTCTGGAGCACTATCACAACCTTTTTTGCTGCTGTATAGTATTATAGGGACCTATCATAGTTTATCTTAGTCTATCCCATTCCTTGTGCATGTTACTTAGGCTATTTCCAATGTCTTTACATTCAAACCATACAACACTGAATATTTTCTATGTACGTCCTAGTATATATGTGTACATATTTCTCCAGGGTGTACACTAGGTGTAAGTACTATCACTGTGGCTTCAGGACATTCATACTTTTCTTCATTTACATTTTAATAGGTACTGAGGACTTGTTCACCAATAATAGAATACCAATTTACACTTTCACCACCAGGATCCACTGTAGTTAGGAGACATCACTGTGTTAACATTTAGGGAGGAAGTGAATAAGGAAGGAGAAACTGGTGACTTCTAAGTCTCTGGGGTCATATACATACTTTAAGCAAGTAAATCCTGAAGGATTGGAAGAGATTCAGGATAGTGATATTTCTCCGCTACATCTCTAGAGTTAATGCCTCCCTTTTACTACTTTGCCCTGGTTATTCAATCTTCAGTTGATCCTCATTTCAATTCAGTTCAGTAGCTCACCTATGTCTGATTCTTTGAGACCCCATGGATAGCAGCACACCAGGCCTCCCTGTCCATCACCAACTCCAAGAACTTGCTCAAACTCATGTCCATTGAGTCAGTGATGCCATTCAACCATCTCATCCTCTGTCCTCCCCTTCTCCTCCTGCCTTTAATCTTTCCCAGCATCAGGGTCTTTTCCAGTGAGTCACTTCTGTGCATCAGGTGTCCAAAGTGTTGGAGCTTCAGCTTCAGCATCAGTCCTTCCAATGAATATTCAGGACTGATTTCCTTTAGGATTGACTGGCTTGATCTCCTTGCAGTCCAAGGACCTCTCAAGAGTCTTCTCCAACACCATAGTTCAAAAGCATCAATTCTTCAGTGCTCAGCTTTCTTTATGGTCCAACTCTCACATCCATACATGACTACTGGGAAAACCGTAGCTTTAACTAGATGGACCTTTGTCAGCAAAGTAATGTCTCTGCTTTATGCTGTCTAGCTTGGTCATAGCTTTTCTTCTGAGGAGCAAGTGGCTTAATTTCATGGCTGCAGTCACCATCTGCAGTGATTTTGGAGCCCAAGAAAATAAAGTCTGCTACTGTTGTTTCCCCATCTATCAGCCATGAAGTGATGGGACTGGACACCATGATCTTCATTTTTTTAATGTTGAGTTGTAAGCCAGGGTTTTCACTCTCTTCTTCCACTTTCAAAGAGGCTCTTCAGTTCCTCTTTGCTTTCTTCCATAAGGGTAGTGCCATCTGCATATCTGAGGTTACTGATATTTCTCCCGGCAATCTTGACTCCAGCTAGTGCTTCATCCAACCCGGTATTTCATATGAGGTACTCTGCATATAAGTTAAATAAGCAAGGTGACAATATACAGCCTTGACGTACTCCTTTCCAAATTTGGAACCAGTCCATTGTTCCATTTCCAGTTCCAAGTGTTGCTTCTTAAACTTCATCAGGAGGCAGGTAAGGTGGTCTGGTATTCCCATTCCCTGAAGAATCTTCCACAGTTTCTTGTGATCCACATAGTCAAAGGCTTTGGCATAGTCAGTAAAGCTGAAGTAGATGTTTTTCTGGAACTCTCTTGCTTTTTTCAATAATCCAACAGATGTTGGCAATTTGATTCCCCTGCCTTTTCTAAATCCAGCTGGAACATTTGGCATTTCTCAGTTCACATTCCGTTTAAGTCTGGCTTGGAGAATTTTGAGCATTACTTTGCTAGCTTTTGATATGAGTGCAATTTTGCAGTAGTTTGAACATGCTTTGGCATTGCCTTTCTTTGGGATTGGAATGAAAACTGACCTTTCCCAGTCCTGTGGCTACTGCTGAGTTTTCCAAATTTGCTGACATACTTAGTGCAGCACTTTAACAGCATCATCTTTTAGGATTGAAATAGCTCAGCTGGAATTCCATCACCTCCACTAGCTTTGTTCATAGTGATGCTTCCTAAGGCCCACCTGACTTAGGACTCCAGGATGTCTGGCTCTAGGTGAATGATCACACCATCATGGTTATCTGGGTCATTTTGATTTTTTTTTTTGTATAGTTCTGGGTATTCTTGCCACCTCTTCTGAAAATCTTCTGCTTCTGTTAGGTGAATATCATTTCTGTCCTTTATTGTGCCCATCTTTGTATGAAAAGTTCCCTTGGTATCTCTAATGTTCTTAAAGAGATCTCTAGTCTTACCCATTCTATTGTTTGATCCTAGATACCTTATATCAGATTATTCTGGACCCACACTTTCCTTGGATATGATCCTAATGCAATAGTACACTGGAATTAATAGCAATTATCATTTATTAAGTGACACACAGCATACACCATCTATCTGCACTATCCTATTTTCAAAATAGCTGTTTTAGAAAGGAAACATTTTGATCCATATTTTACAGATGAAGATATAGCCAAAGAAGTTGCATGTACCTATTCAGGGTGTCAACATCCTCTAAGTTGTGTAGCAGAAATCTAGACCCAGGCTTCATGATTCCAATGCTTACCCTGGGACAATGACCCACCAGGCTCCACTGCAAGCAATCATTCCATCCTCTGCCTTCCCAAGGCTCTTTATTTTTGCCTTGTTTATATCAGGTGCTGATTTCTAAAATGAATTAGCTATTTGTGAATAAGATTTACCTTATCTTTTGGACTTCAAGTTTCTCAGTGGAAAGATGCATGGCTGAGCCACTGTGTCTATCACTGTTTCAAAAAATAAAGCACCTTAAACACAGTAGAAAGCTAATAAATATATTTTGAAAGAAAGACATACTCACTATTCAATCTCATAAAATTTCTTCCCCTATGATCCAAAATCATGAGTGTCCTCGAATCTGAACCTGACAATGGCTTCCTGGGTCACCTAATATGGCATCTGTCCTGGGGCTGGTTCCTCAATTATTTCATCTCTATCATTATGAATGAATTGTATTATGACCAATTCCCTTAGGATTCCATTCATTCAGCATCTGATGATATAACTTAATGTATCTATGCCTTATTAGAATTTATTGGTCTTAATTTGTCAATTGAATTCCATTGAAGCTTGCCTCTTCCCTTTCATACCAAGGCCTCAGTTTCCAATATTTTGGGTCATGCCTTTAGTCTGACTCCCAGTTCAACTACTGAGTGGGAACTTAGTTTGATAGTCCAGCTTCCAGGTCATCTCCACCCCTGAACACTATCTTTTGAATCAACTTTCAATCATTGTTCTGCTTAACAAGGAAGAATCATACTCTATCCCCATGATTAATATAAGTCCCCAAGATTTCAGATTAGACTCAGAATCCTGGGCTCTTGTTTATTTGGATGGAAACTGGCTAACAGGTAATAATAAACACTGTAACAAGGGTCATCAGTGCTCCACTGAAGGAGACAGCCCTAATGTCAAGACTAAATCATCACTCCCTCTCTGCCTTTTTCCAGTCAACTAATCCTCAAAGCCATGGTCAAGTACCTCATCCATGTTGCCTTTCCCAACTTGCTCTGCAAAATTATTGTGGTGGCTTAGTCGCTAAGTGGAATATATCCCACCAGGATCCTCCGTCCATGGAATTTCCCATGCCAGACAACTGGACTGGGTTGCCATTTCCTTCTCCAGGGGGATATTCCCAATCCAGGAATCGAATCTATGTCTCCTGCATTGCAGGTGGATTCTTTATTGCTGAGCTACCAGATAAGCCATATTCATCACCCAAGGGGCTTCCCACGTTGCTCAGTGGTAAAGAATCTGTGTGTCAGTGCAGGAGATTGCCTGCAATGCAGGATACACAGGTTCGATCCCTAGGTAGGGATGATCCCCTGGAGTAGGAAATGGCTACCCACTCCAGTATTCTTGTCTGCAAAATTCCATGGAGAGAGGACTGCAGTTCACCAGGAGGTGAACTCCACAGAGGAGCCTGGTGGACTGCAGTCCAAGGAGTCACAAAGAGTCAGACACAGTTGAGCAACTGAGAAAACATGCATTCATTACCCAAACTAAAATTTAATTATGCTGCTGCTAAGTTGTTTCAGTCATGTCGGACTCTTTGTGATCCCCATAGACTGCAGTCCACCAGGCTCCTCTGTCCACGGGATTCTCCAGGCAAGAATACCAGAGTGGATTTCACTCCAATGGACTTTGGAGCAAGTCTCCCTGAGCTGGAATCTCAGTGCCATGAAATGCCTTTTTCATAGAGCAGTTGTTAAGCCATTAAGTTAATTCTTTTCAAGCATCTAGCACAAAAATGGGAAGGGTAAGTGCACTTATGTGTTAACTTATATTTTGTGTATGACCCAAGGACTGTAGCCCACCAGGTTCCTCCATCTGTGGGAATTTACAGGCAAGAATACTGGAGTGGATTGTTGTTTTCTACTCTAGGGAATCTTCCCCATCAATGGGTCAAACCCGTGTCTCCCATGTCTCCTGCATTGGCAGGCGGGTTCTTTACCGCTAGCACCACCTAAGAAGCCCAACTGCCACATTATACATAGTGATTAGAATAAATAATAATTTCCGATAAATGGGGTCTTGACTTCCTAAAAGATTATGCTGTGAAAGTTCTGTGCTCAATATGCCAGTAAATTTGGAAAACTCAGCAGTGGCTACAGGACTGGAAAAGTCAGTTTTCATTCCAATCCCAAAGAAAGGCAAATCCAAAAAATGTTCAAACTATGGCAAAGTTCCATTCATCCCACACACTAGCAAAGCAATGCTCAAAATTTTCCAAGCTAGGCTTCAATAGTATGTGAGCCATGAACTTCCAGGTGTACAAGCTGTATTTAGAAAATGAAGAGAAAGCAGCAATCAATTGCCAACATCCTTTGGATCACAGAAAAACAAGAGAATTCCAGAAAAACATCTACTTCTACTTTATTGACAATGCCAAATCCTTTGACTATGTGGATCACAAAACACTGTGGAAATTTCGTAAAGAGATGGGAATACCAGACCACCTGACCTGCTTCCTGAGAAATGTGTATGAAGGTCAAGAAGCAATACTTAGAACAAGATATGGAACAAAGGACTGGTTCCAAATTTGGAAAGGAGTATAACAAGGCTGTATATTATCACCCTGCTTATTTAAATTATATGCTGAGTACATCATGTGAAATGCCAGGCTGGATGAAGCACAAACTGGAATCAAGATTGCAGGGAGAAATATCAATAACCTCAGATATGCAGATGACACCACGCTTATAGCAGCAAGCAAAGAGGAACTAAAGAGTCTCTTGGTGAAAGTGAAAGAGGAGAGTGAAAAACCTGGCTTAAAACTCAACATTCAAAAAACGAAGATCATGGTAGCCGGTGCCATCACTTCATGGCAAATAGATGGGAAAACAAGGGAAACAGTGAGTCTTTATTTACTTGGGCTCCAAAATCACTGCAGATGGTGACTGCAGCCATGAAATTAAAAGACACTTACTCCTTGGAAGAAAAGTTATGACCAACCTAGATAGCATATTGAAAAGCAGAGACATCACTTTGCCAACAAAGGTCCATCTAGTCAAGTCTGTGGTTTTTCCAGTGGTCATTTATGGATGTGAGAATTGGACTGTGAAGAAAGCTGAGCACCAAAGAATTGATGCTTTTGAACTGTGGTGTTGAAGACTCTTGAGAGTCCCTTGGACTGCAAGGAGATCCAATCAGTCCATTCTGAAGGAGATCAGCCCTGGGATTTCTTTGGAAGGAATGATGCTAAAGCTGAAACTCCAGTACTTTGGCCACCTCATGCGAAGAGTTGACTCATTGGAAAAGACTCTGATGCTGGGAGGGATTGGGGACAGGAGGAGAAGGGGACGACAGAGGATAAGATGGCTGGATGGCATCACTGACTCGATGGACGTGGGTCTCAGTGAACTCTGGGAGTTGGTGATGGACAGGGAGGCCTGGCTGCGATTCATGGGGTCGCAAAGAGTCGGACACGACTGAGCGACTGATCTGATCTGATTCATTGGAAGGACTGATGCTGAAGCTGAAACTCCGATACTTTGGCCATCTGATGTGAAGAACTGACTCACTTGAAAAGACCCTGATGCTGGGAAAGATTGAAGGCAAGAGGAGAAGGGGACGACAGAGGATGAGATGGTTGGATGGCATCACTGACTCGATGGACATGAGTCTGAGCAGGCTCTGGGATTTGGTGATGGACATGGAAGCCTGGCGTCCTGCAGTCTATGGGGTCACAAAGATTGGGACATGACTGTGCAACTGAACTGATCTGACTTGTATATGGGGACAGCAATGGGGAATGAAGGCTTGATGCATATTCAGAATTAAGCATCTTTTCCTGGGTCTCTGGCAACCTGAGTCCAGTGGGGTTTAGTGAGGCTAGCCCATGAGTAGTGGAACAAATTTAGGAAGAGCCCTGGGCCATTAACCTAAAAGTCCCTGTGTATACCTTTAAAAATGAAGCCACTAGGTACAGGGAGAGTGGAATTTAGCCTCATTAAAACCAAGTTCCGCTACCTAGTTTATGATTAATTTCTCTATCTAAAACTGTATACTCTTGCTTCTCTCCTCTGAGCTCAATCCTGTGCTGACTAAGCACTAATCAACCAGAGTCAGATGATTAAGTTTGCTGCTGTTTATAACATTGTTACCATACTGAAATTGCTGTTGTAAATATTATCATTAATACACAAGCCCAGGCTGTCTTTCTAGGACAAGGTAAATTAGTAGATCCCTAAGCCATGGGTCACCCTGCTGGAAACATCCTGACTCCTTGAGACTACAATTTAAAAATGTCACAGAAATGTCACAAGATGATGATTAATCCCAGATTCTTGGTCCTCCCCCTTTAAAAACACTCCCAATTCAAAGATCAAAAAGTAGTAGATCTGTGATTTGTCTGATACTACCTTGCTTTGTGCTTTGCAAACCATTACTTTGCTGCAAACACCTGCTGTCAGAGTTTGGTTTTCTGTACCTCCATACCAAGGGCAGGCAACAAGCCCTTGCTTGGTTACAAGTGGAGTCCCTATCAAATCCAAGTGGCAAACTGAGGGTTCAGTTCAGACACAGGTGAAATCTCATGGCTCAGCTGAGGCAAAGTCCAGAGCAAGACAGCAGCATAGCTGTTTTAGACCAGAGCCCAATATACGAGGTGAGGCAGATTAAATCAGCCCTACCTCCACTCTGGAGCAGCCCAGAGAACCTCAGGAAGGCCGAGTATGTAGATAAGGATGATGCAGCATTGAAGATCAGAGAAAGCTGGGAATCATGCTAGACCGGATCTATGTTGATTTGGGCTACCTCACTGCCCTGTCCAGGCCTCATTCTGTTGATAAGCAAGCAATCTGGTGCTGTGCTCTTTTTTGAAGGCAGGCATGTGGCAGATGACTGATTTCAGGGAGCCAAAGCCAAGCTCTCAGTCAGCAAAGCCTATGGTGCAAACCTTACCAGCAAGTTCACAGCTGCCAGAGCCCCAGTGGTGGCGCACACATCCTCTGGGCAGGGAGCACGAATTCACACAGCACAAGAGCCATGACTTAGCAGGAGGCCATAGAGGCTCTTAAACGTCTATTTTTTAAGCTGGTTAGCAAAGCAGAGGAGAAACTGTCAGAGATCTGAAACGTAAGTTTAATACAGAGAGTCAGCAAAGAGGTAAAAGAAAGCAGAAAAAAGAAACCAGTGAAACAAGAGGCCTTGGAATTTTGAAAGAGAAATGAAAAGGAAGGTAAAAGGGAAAAAACAACTGTCACATCTCAAAATCCGTTCAAATCTACATTTGTTGAACACTGTTTACATTCTCTGAGTACTTGCTGCTTATTTTTTTAAAGGCACATGTAATTTTCTTTCAGCAAAGCTCAACTCCTCTACATATTTGGCCAATTTCTATGTGCTCCTACATCAAAGTTTACATCCTTTAGAGAAGTCTGTTTTCATATAACTCAATGTTTGTAATAGTGTATTTCAAAGTACAAATATGATGAACTCTGTGTTTTATAGCTGCCCATGATCTCCTTGAGGATATCCCAAGACTCTCAAGACTCAGTAGAGTTCCTAGCACTGTATGCAATGGGTGCTCAATTTATGACCACTGAGTAAGCGAAAAAAAAGAATAAAAGAATGAATAAGGGAAAGAGTGAAGAAAGGAAGCACAGAAAGAAGGGAGGAGGGAAGAAGGGAGAAAAGAAAAAAAATGAGAAATCTTTTATGGTTGAAACATAGGAGGCACAGAGGGGAGGCAGGAAGTGAGTCTATAAATGTATTAATACCTTAACATGTCATGAGAGTCATGTGGGCCAAGCTAAATATTTGAGCCTTATCACACTGACAAAGTAGCATCATCAAAATGTATAAAACAGAATAATGTTTCAAAAACATCCTTCTCCAATGCCCCCTTCACCCTATGTGTTATTAGTCTCATTTAATTACTCTTGCTTCAAACTAATGCACCAAGAGATTTAGCCTGTATACTAGAAACAAGCAGACCTCAAATCTCCAAGAAATATCCCTAAAATAACCTCTTATCAGACACTTCGTTATCTCAATACTTTATCCTTAACAACATTGTAACCCTGAACTTTTTAACTGTCCCTTGTGGCATCAGTTTTCCCTAAATGTTTGAGTATATTCTTCAGAACCAAGCAAATTTGCATTTAAATTATAGCTTGGCCATTTGTGAGCTTTCTAACTCCAGTTAAATTACCCCTGAGCCTCAGTCTGTTCAGCTATATAGGCAGTGATGAATGATATTGATCAACGTGCTTTTTGTTAAAACTGAAACCTACTGAAGGTTTCAATTCAGTTCAGTTCAGTTCAGCTCAGTCATGTCCGATTCTTTGCGACCCCATGAATTGCATCACGCCAGGCCTCCCTGTCCATCACCAACTCCCAGAGTTCACTGAGACTTACATCCATAAGTCAGTGATGCCATCCAGCCATCTCATCCTCTGTCATCCCCTTCTCCTCCTGCTCCCAATCCCTCCCAGCATCAGAGTCTTTTCCAATGAGTCAACTCTTCGCATGAGGTGGCCAAAGTACTGGAGTTTCAGCTTTAGCATCATTCCTTCCAAAGAAATCCCAAGGCTGATCTCCTTCAGAATGGACTGATTGGATCTCCTTGCAGTCCAAGGGACTCTCAAGAGTCTTCTCCAACACCACAGTTCAAAGGCATCAATTCTTCGGTGCTCAGCTTTCTTCACAGTCCAACTCTCACATCCATACATGACCACAGGAAAAACCAGAGCCCTGACTAGACAAACCTTTGTTGGCAAAGTAATGTCTCTGCTTTTGAATATGCTATCTAGGTTGGTCATAACTCTCCTTCCAAGGAGTAAGCGTCTTTTAATTTCATGGCTGCAGTCACCATCTGCAGTGATTTTGGAGCCAAAAAAAATAAAGTCTGAAAGTTTAGACATACACTAAGCAATCAATAACATCTAGTAATACTGGTGTTGCCAATACAAGTTAAAAATTGTAGCAATAGGAGGTTTTGGTGTTCTTATGCCCTGGAATAGTCTCTGGTAGATGACACTGTCTTTTCTTTCCTTCATTATTATTTCCTTTTCTCCCCGTCCCCAAACTCTGCAACTGTCTCTCCCCTCTTCAAGTTGTCTTTCAATTCTCTGTGACTCAATGCAGAGGCAAGCTAAGTACGATGGTTCCCCTCTGCCATTGTTACCTTGATCTGTGAGTCTAACATCCACCAACTCATGAACCAGAAATCTGGGTCTCACTCTAACCCACCATTCTCCGTCACCCCACCACATGCAGTTCATTAAGCTCCATTGATCCATGTCCTAAACAGTTCTGGATTTTCTCCACTGCTGTCACATCTACCGCCGTCTTCAGTAGATGACCTCTAACTCAGACTGCCACCATAGTCTCCTGACTGTCCCTCTCAAGGTTGTCTGTCCCTCTCACCCCAGTTAATTCTGTCCTCTGTAGCTGGAAAAATCTTAAAACTCAAACATGACCAGGTGAACCATACCCCCACCTAGCTTAAGGCCCTCTCAAAGTTGCCTATTTATCTTAGGATAAATACACAGCTTGTTAACATGATTGTTCTCTAATCTCACTTATCTGTGATGAAGCTACATGGGTTCATAACCAGACCCCCTTCTTTGCCTAGGCCATTGTCTCTTCCTCTAACAATCTCTCTGAAGAAATAGATCTGAACAATGCTGTTTTAAAAACAAATAGGAAGGCCTCTTAATGGTTCAAAATATCAGTCATGTCTGACTCTTTACAAACCAATGGACTGCAAAAACGCCAAGCTTCCCTGTCCATCACCAACTCCTGGAGCTTGCTCAAACTTATGTCCATCCAGTCAGTGATGCCATCCCAACCACCTCCTCATCTGTCATCCCCTTCTCCTCCTGCCCTCAATCTTTCCCAGCATCAGGGTCTTTTCAAATGAGTCAGTTCTTCACATCAGATGGCTAAAGTATTGGAGTTTCAGCTTCAGCATCCGTCTTTCCAATGAATTTTCAAGGACTGATTTCCTTTAGGATTCACTGGTTGGATATCCTTGCAGTCCAAGGGACTCTCACGAGTCTTCTCAAATACCACATTTCAAAGGCATCAATTTTTCAGTGCTCAACTTTCTTTATAGTCCAACTCTTAAATCCATACATGACTACTGGAAAAACCATAGCTTTGACTATATGGACATTTGGCGGTAAAGTAATGTCTCTGCTTTTTAAGATGCTGTCTAGGTTGGTCATAGCTTTTCTTCCAAGAAGCGAGTGTCTTTTAATCTCATGACTGCAGTCACCATCTGCAGCGATTTTGGAGGCCCCCCCTCAAAAAAAATTAAAGTCTCTGTTTCCATTGTTTCCTCATCTATTTGCTGCGAGTGATGTGACCAGATGCCATGATCTTAGTTTTCTGGATGTTGAGTTTTAAGGTTTTTCACTTTCTTTTTCACTTTCTTCTTTCACTTTCATCAAGAGGCCCTTTAGTTCTTCTTCACTTTCAGCCATAAGGATGGTGTTATCTGCATATCTGAGATTATTGATATTTCCCCCTGCAACTTTGAATCCAGCTTGTGCTTCATCCAGCCCAGCATTTCTCATGATGCACTCTGCATAGAAGTTAAATAAGCAGGGTGACAATATACAGCCTTGATGTACTCTGTTTCTGATTTGCAACCAGTTTGCTGCTCCATGTCCAGTTCTAACTGTTGCTTCTTGACCAGCATACAGATTTCTCAGGAGGCAGGTAAGGTGGTCTGGTATTCCATCTCTTTAAGAATCTTCCACACTTTCTGGTGATCCACACAATCAAAGGTTTTGGTGTAGTCAATTAAACAGAAGAAGACATTTTTCAGGAACTCTCTTCCTTTTTCGATGATCCAACAGATGTTGGCAATTTGATCTCTGATTCCACTGATGTTCACAGTTCATGTATTGTTGAAGCCTGGCTTGAAGAATTGTGAGCATTATTTTGATAGCGTGTGAGATGACTGAAATTGTATGGTAATTTAAACATTCTTTGACATTGCCTTTCTTTGGGATTGGGATGAAAACTGACCTTTTCCAGTCCTGTGGCCACCGCTACGTTTTCCAAATTTGCTGGCATATTGAGTGCAGTGCTTTCACAGCATCATCTTTCAGGATTTGATATAGCTCAACTGGAATTCCATCACCTCCACTCACTTTGTTTGTAGTGATGCTTCCTAAGGCCCACTTGACTTCACATTCCAGGATGTCTGACTCTAGGTGAGTGATCACACTACCATGGTTATCTGGGTCAACTTTTTTGTAAAGTTCTGTGTATTCTTGCCTCCTCTTCTTAATATCTTCTGCTTCTGTTAGGTCTATACCATTTCTGCCCTTTATTGAGCCCATCTTTCCATGAAATATTCACTTGGTATCTCTAATTTTCTTGAAGAGATCTCTATTCTTTCCCATTTTATTGTTTTCCTCTGTTTCTTTTCATTTATCACTGAGGAAGGCTTTCTTATCTCTCCTTGCTATTCTTTGGAACTCTGCATTCAAATAGGTAAATCTTTCCTTTCTCCTTTGCCTTCAGTTTCTCTTCTTTTCTCTGCCATTTGTAAGGCATCCTCAAACTGCCATTTTGCTTTTCTGCATTTGATTTTCTTGGGGATGATCTTGATCCCTGCTTCCTGTACAACGCCATGAATCTCATCCATAGTTCCTCAGGCACTCTATCAGATCTAATTCCTTGAATCTATTTGTCACTTCCACTGTATAATCATAAGGGATTTGATTTAGGTCATACCTGAATGGTCTAGTGGTTTTCCTTACTGTCTTCAACTTAAATTGAACTTGACAATAAGGAATTCATGATCTGAGCCACAGTCAGCTCCTGGTCTTGTTTTTGCTGACTGTATAGAGCTTCTCCATCTTTGGCTGCAAATAATATAATCAATCTGGTTTCAGTAATGACCATCTGGTGATGTCCATGTGTAGAGTCTTCTGTTGTGTTGTTGGAAGAAGATGTTTGCTATGACCAGCATGTTCTCTTGGCAAAATTCTGTTAGCCTTTGCCCTGCTTCATTCTGTACTGCAAGGCCAAATTTGCCTGTTACTCCAGGTATTTCTTGACTTCCTATTATAAAAAGGACATCTTTTAGGGAGTGGTAATTCTAGAAGGTCTTGTAGGTCTTTAAAGAACCATTCAACTTCTGCTTCTTTAGCATTACTGGTTGGGGCATAGGCTTGAATTACTGTTATATTGAATGGTTTGCCTTGGAAACAAACAGAGATCATTCTGTTGTTTTTGAGATTGCACCCAAGTACTGCATTTTGGACTCACATTGATATTGATGGCTACTCCATTTCTCCTTCTTGCCCATAGTGTTGATATAATGGTCATATTGATTAAATTAGCCCATTCAAATCCATTTTAGTTCACTGATCCCTAAAATGTGGATGTTCACTCTTGCCATCTCCTGTTTG
Source organism: Bos mutus (assembly GCF_027580195.1). Taxonomy (NCBI): domain Eukaryota; kingdom Metazoa; phylum Chordata; class Mammalia; order Artiodactyla; family Bovidae; genus Bos; species Bos mutus. Next base: position 60,499,386 of record NC_091635.1, on the reverse strand, counting down.
ACCACTTCCAATTTACCTTGATTCATGGACCTAACAGCCCAGGTTCCTATGCAATATTGTTCTTTACAGCAATGGACTTTACTTCCACTACCAGTCACATCCACAACTGGGCTTTGTTTTTGCTTTTTTGTAGTTCCTTCTCTTCATTCTTTCCAGAGTTATTTCTCCACTTTTCTTCAGTAGCGTATTGGGCACCTACCCACCTGGGGAGTTCATCTTTCAGTGTCATATCTTTTTGCCTCTTCATACTATCCATGGGTTTCTCAAGGCAAGAATACTGAAATGGTTTGCCATTCCCTTCTCCAATGGACCACGTTTTATCAGAACTCTCCACCACAACCCATCCATCTTGGGTGGCCCTACACGGCATGGCTCAGAGTTTCATTGAGTTAGACAAGGCTATGGTCCATGTGATCAGATTGGTTAGTTTTCTATGACTCTCGTTTTCATTCTGTCTTCCCTCTGATAAATAATCATAAGAGGCTTACAGAAGCTTCTTGATGGGAGACACTGACTGTGGGGGAAATTGGGTCTTGTTCTGATGGGTGGGGCCATGCTCAGTAAATTTTTAATCTTTATACCAGTAAATCTTTAATCAGTTATAATCAGTGGATAACTGATATAAAAGATTATATGAAGACAAGTCTTAAAAAGGGTCTAGCTAACACAGTGTAAGAGAAAGTGATGGGATGATGGACCTAGTAAGTGCCTGAAAGTACTTCAGTTCACTTTTCTAAATGTGCCCTGTCAAAGTATAGGGAGTAAACTCAAAAAGGCTTAAGTTAGTAGATACACAATGAAGTAGAATATTTGTCTTCACATTCTTGAGCTGCAGATCATTCAGCCTTATGAAACACCACCAAGTCTGTCTCCCAACATGCCTCGGGCCTCAGAGTGGAGATTCCGTCTTAATAAGCACGGGCACATCATCTGTCAACAGGATTGCTAAGTGGTAACATGGTAACATACTCTCCCAGAACCCAAGGAGCAGAACACTCTGGTGCCATTTGGGTAAGATGTATCACTTGGCTCAGAGGTCAAGAGATTTTACACACTACTCAACCTGAGAGGAATAAATGATATCTGTGGGCAAAAAAAAAAAAAAAAGTCACCTGTCACTTCAATAAACAAAGAATATTGTCCACCATCAAGCCATCAGCCACTGCAGCCACCCTAGCCAGTGTACCCTGAGGGGAATTTGGGATGCAGAAAAACAGGATACTGACTCTCAGTAGTGAAGATGCATATCCAGGAACTATTTCAATGAGCCCAGACCCTTGTATATTCCTGTACATAGAGAAGCACTGAATTCACTAACTTGAGATGTCTGCTTTTCATGATTACCAGTAATCTTCTGACATTCAACTACACATTCAAGGGGTTTTCTTGATTGTTTGTTTTGTTTGTTTTTTCCTGCAAAAAAATATGCTATATATCCTGGTTTCTCCCTTACCTCTTCAGAACAGTTCTTCATACACACCTGAAAGGCTGTCTCCTAGGCTATGGTCTTCAGTAAGGACCCCAAATAAAATAGCACACAACTTTTAGATTGTGTGCTTCTCTTCAGTTGAAAGATCTGTGTATCCTTGCTCCCAGTCCAATTCAGCCTCAACATTTCCTGTTTAGGTGCTTGATGAGCCACTGCAGAAGGGAGGCACCTGGCTTAGAGCAGGGTGCTAGAGGGTTGCATCCCCAACCTTTACACTTTCTGGAAAGAGGATTCAAGGGGCATTAATCTAAACAATACTGTTGATCAAAGCATTGACCTTGTTATTTAGTCACAAAGTCATGTCCAACTCTTTTGTGACCCTGTGGATGTAGCCCACCAGGCTCCTCTGTCTGTGGGATTTTCCAGGTAAGAATACTGGAGTGGGTTGCCATTTCCTTCCAGGGTATCTTCCTGACCCATTAGCTTATAGCTAAATGTAGAAAGGAGGAGGAGAAAGGGGAAAGTATGATTCATATATACTCCTTATGGAATGTGATTTTAAAACTAAAATATCTAGACTATATTTACTTAAATTAGCGAAAGCAACATAGAGTTTGCTCCTACTTCAGTTGCAGTACCATCTTTCATCAAAGGAATCAGAAATCATATATTCTAATGAGGATATATAAATCAGTTACCTTAGAAAGCTAGGTAGTACTTTGCTGCATTTCTTAGTTTATTTTACCTACTAAATTTTGAGATTCATTTCTCTGGAGATTTTTTTCTCTTATACATGTGAATCCTTAGTCTCTAACTCAGAGCTTAATACACAAGTAGGCAGGGTGGCAAAACATTCGTACTCAAGAGTCAGATGTTCAAATTCTGATGTTAAAATCAAGTTCAAATCCAAGATCTGTAACCCAGCAAAGTGAATTTGGTCATATTTCCTATAGTCTTTTCATCTGTAAAATGGGGATAATAACTGTCCATACCTCATGTACTTGATATAAATATATAAAAATAAAGCATATAAAATACTAAACATTACCTTTAACACATAAAATATTCAATAAGTATTGACTGCTGCTATAATAGGGGCTCAATTTATATACATATTTATACACACACACACACACACACACACACCAGTTATAATTTCTTTGTTAAGGCATTATTGGGGCTCTTTCTAGGACAATCTGGATATCCTAACTCCCATTCTTCCAAACCACCTCAATGTGGATTTTTGGTGGGATTTAATACATAGAGACAACTAAAAATCAGTGACTGTAATTAACTCTAATTATATTTCTTTATAGTCATAATATCTTTCACAGTGCTTGGCACTTAACTCCAGTAAATATTTTATTAATGAGTAGTATATTTGTTGAATAAATCATGTAATATAAATAAAGTAGGTGAAGAAGCAATTTAGGGTTAGGGTTACCCAACTTAGCTTCAGGACTCTATTAGAATGCTCTCAAAGGGTGAAGAGATGTAACCCTATAAAGTGCATGTAGAAACAATTCCTCAAGCTCTCCTTAAGTGCTTCTAGGCTAGACATTTTTCATGCTTTCTGGTTTCCCATCACATTTTGGATGCTTTTCCCATGTATATTGGTTTCTCATTGCTTCTGTAACAAATTATTACAACCTTGGTGGCTTTAAACCATACAAATTAATTATCTTAATAGTTTTGGAGCTCAGGAGTCTGAAATGTGTCTTTGGGGGCTAAAATCAAGGTGCCAGTAGACCGATGTCCCTTTTTCAGGCTTCAAGAGCAGATTTGTTTTCTTGCTTTTTCAGCTACTTAGAGACCTTTAGCATTGATTTAGTAATAGCTCACAGTTCTCTTCCTCCATCTCCAAAGTGTACCATTCCAACCTCAGTTTCAGTCAATCTCCTTTTTCTCACTCTGATCTTCCTGCCTCCTTCTTTTAAGTACCCTTATGATTACACTAGGCTCACATGGATAATCCAGGATAATCTTCCCATCTCAAGATTCATAGCTTATCACATCTTCAAAGTCCCTTTTACCATGTAAGGTAACATATTCACAGGATCCCAAGATTAGGATGTAAATACCTTTGAGAGGGGCCATTATTCAGCCAACCCACTATGTTTGTAGTACTTATTACCTCTTGGGTTCAATTCCACCCAGGTAGAATCCTGGACTTTACTTTTGATAGGACATTGGGCTTCCCTGGTAGGTCAGCTGGTAAAGAATCTTCCTGCAATGCAGAAGACCGGGTTCAATTGCTGGGTCAGGAAGTTCCCCTTGAAGAGGGATAGGCTACCCACTCCAGTATTCTTGGGCTTCCCTGGTGGCTCAGATGGTAAAGAATCTGCCTGCAATGAGGGAGACCCGGGTTCAATTCCTGGGTTGGAAAGATCTCCTGGAGAAGGGAAAAGCTACCCACTCCAGTATTCTGGCCTGGAAAATTCTATGGACAGAGGAGCCTGGCAGGCCACAATCCACAGGGTCGCAAAGAGTTGGACATGACTGAGCAACCTTTTGGAGAAGGCAATGGCACCCCACTCCAGTACTCTTGCCTGGAAAATCCTATGGACGGAGGAGCCAGGTAGGCTGCAGTCCATGGGGTTGCTAAGAGTCGGACATGACTGAGCGAATTCCCTTGAGGAAATGGCAACCCACTCCAGTGTTCTTGCCTGGAGAATCACAGGAACGGGTGGGCTGCTGTCTCTGGGGTCGCACAGAGTCGGACACAACTGAAGCGACTTAGCAGCAGCAGCAGCAGAGCAACTTTAACTTCCAAAGGCATGTGACATATTCTGGCCAATCTCAGATGCCTGAGATTTCAGTTCTGAAGCGAACAACAATGAGAAAGTAGATCTTAAGTGAAATTCATTTTCTGGTGAGACTGGCAGCAGACCTGTCCAGCTTTCTGAACACCAGTGGTGTCTAGTGATTAGTTCACATGAGTGCTGGGATCTAGCTGTCTCTGCCCAGCAGTGGCAGGACCAGGGGTCTTTTCTAGAATAATTCCAAAGCACAGTATTGTAAATGTAGCTTCCAATTCCAATTATTTGGCCCTCCCAAAGTTTCAGTGAATATCTGCTTTAACAAATCTTTCTGCTTATACTAATTTTGAAAGGATTATTTATAACTAAGGATCCCAATGGACAAAATCTCCTGTCCTGGGTTGTAACAAGAGCCTGCAGAGAGGCTGATGGAAGTGCACCTAAAGAATATAATAATAAATGATATTTTGGTGTATCTCTTAGATGCCAAGCTCTGAGTAAAATGTCTCTGAAGAAATGCAGTGCAGTCATTCTAACTAAGGGTCAGTAACACCATCCGTTGTAATAGGTGTGAGGAAGAGGAGGATGGAAAGAGAATAGTCTATGTGGCCCTACTCCTAGACTTCATCAATCTAAACAGATGGATACTAATGCTGTTTGTGAAGGGATGGGAAAAGAGATTCTGACTATTAATACTGGTCAGCATGGATGCGTCCTTCGGTGATTTTCAACACACTTTATCCTGTTAGATGTTTATATTAAATTAAATAGTCTGGGCATATTCATTACTTTAGAAAGCAAAAGTATACCTGACTTAAGACTTCTTTTCACCTATGCCATTCTCACCCCTTCATTATTTATACCTTACTCACCCAGGCCCTTGATTCATCTCTTTGTAGGACAGGGTGATTTTCATTTTTCAAAATAATGTTTGTTTTGTTTGTTTGTTTTCATTTGCTCTGTGTCTGGGCCTTCTATCGACTCTAGCAATTAGTAGCTGAGTGACTTGGACCAGTCACTTAATCTCTCTGAATTTAAAATGCCAATATTATATCCCCAAGCAGGTTTGTAGAGAAGACTGAATAAGTGTGTGGTGTGGTGTGGTGTGGTGTAATTCAAGAACTGAATAAGTGTGGTGTGTGGTGTGGCGTGGTTCAAGGTCTGAATTCAGAAAAATGGTGATTACATCTTATCAACAGTACGTCCTCAGCAAGTCAACCTGGGTGCCTCTGTCTCCTCTCAATAAAAGGGGAGACAGATAAGAACTTCATATAATGTTAAACGATTAAATGAGATAACAGATGCAGAGCTCTGCACAGTGTCTATTAGCTACTAATACTATAAACAGGTAAGTGGATGTTTGGACTAGGTGTTTGGAGAGAATTAAAGAGTTATCAAATGAGAGAATGAAATCAACCTAATGTTTTCACACACCCTCCCCCACCACCCTCCTTAACACAGTCTCTAGTGATACAAAATGCTCTGGAAACAAACATTTAAAAGCTGCTAAGATTGACAGAAAATTAGAGATACCAAGGGAATATTTCATGCAAAGATGGGCACAATAAAGGACAGAAATGGTATGGACCTAACAGAAGCAGAAGACATTAAGAAGAGGTGGCAAGAATACACAGAAGAACTGTACAAAAAAGATCTTCACAACCCAGATAATCACGATGGTGTGATCACTCACCTAGAGCCAGACATCCTGGAATGTGAAGTCAAGTGGGCCTTAGAAAGCATCACTATGAACAAAACTAGTGGTGGTGATGGAATTCCAGTTGAGCTATTTCAGATCCTGAAAGATGATGCTGTGAAAGCACTGCATTCAATATGCCAGCAAATTTGGAAAACTCAGTAGTGGTCACAGGACTGGAAAAGGTCAGTTTTCATTCCAATCCCAAAGAAAGGCAAAGTCAAAGAATGCTCAAACTACCGCACAATTGCACTCATCTCACACGCTAGTAAAGTAATGCTCAAAATTCTCCAAGCCAGGCTTCAGCAATATGTGAACCGGGAACTTCCTGATGTTCAAGCTGGTTTTAGAAAAGGCAGAGGAACCAGAGATCAAATTGCCAACATCCGCTGGATCATCGAAACAGCAAAACATCCAGAAAAACATCTATTTCAGCTTTATTGACTATGCCAAAGCCTTTCACTATGTGGATCACAATAAACTGTGGAAAATTCTGAAAGAGATGGGAATTCCAGACCACCTGACCTCCCTCTTGAGAAATTTGTATGCAGGTCAGGAAGCAACAGTTAGAACTGGACATGGAACAACAGACTGCTTCCAAATAGGAAAAGGAGTACGTCAAGGCTGTATATTGTCACCCTGCTAATTTAACTTATACGCAGAGTACATCATGAGAAACGCTGGGCTGGAAGAAGCACAAGCTGGAATCAAGATTGTTGGGAGAAATATCAATAACCTCAGATATGCAGATGACACCACCCTTATGGAAGAAAGTGAAGAGGAACCAAAAAGCCTCTTGATGAAAGTGAAAGTGGAGAGTGAAAAAGTTGGCTTAAAACTCAACATTCAGAAAATGAAGATCATGGCACCTGGTCCCATCACTTCATGGGAAATAGATGGGGAAACAGTGGGAACAGTGTCAGACTTTATTTTTTGGGCTCCAAAATCACTGTAGATGGTGACTGCAGCCATGAAATTAAAAGCCACTTACTCCTTGGAAGGAAAGTTATGACCAACCTAGATAGCATATTGAAAAGCAGAGACATTACTTTGCCAACAAAGGTCTGTCTGGTCAAGGCTTTGGTTTTTCCTGTGGTCATGTATGGATGTGAGAGTTGGACTGTGAAGAAAGCTGAGTGTCGAAGAATTGATGCTTTTGAACTGTGGTGTTGGAGAAGACTCCTGAGAGTCCCTTGGACTGCAAGGAGATCCAACCAGTCCATTCTGAAGGAGATCAGCCCTGGGATTTCTTTGGAAGGAATGATGCTAAAGCTGAAACTCCAGTACTTTGGCCACCTCATGTGAAGAGTTGACTCATTGGAAAAGACTCTGATGCTGGAAGGGATTGGGGGCAAGAGGAGAAGGAGACGACAGAGGATGAGATGGCTGGATAGCATCACTGACTCGATGGACGTGAGTCTGAGTGAACTCCGGGAGTTGGTGATGGACAGGGAGGCCTGGTGTGCTGCGATTCATGGGGTCGCAAAGAGTCGCACACGACTGAGCGACTGAACTGAATTGAAGATTGACAGAGGTCAGATCCATGGCTGTCTGAGTTCATAAATAGGAGAGAGAGTGACTGCTTAGGAGAACAGGGAAATCTGGGGGATATTGGAAATGTTCTATCTTTATTGTTGCAGTTGCTATACGACTGTCTTCTTTTTCTAAATTCATCAAACAGTACATTTAAAATGAGTGCATTTTATATATTACACTCCAATAAAGTTGATTTTAATTATTATATTAAATGTACTCTATAGAGTAGAGGTTGGGAAAGGTTTTTTTTTGTTTTGTTTTGTTTTTTCTCCCTCCCCCCCACCCGGGAAGGGACAGATAGCAAATACTTTAGACTTTGCCAGCAATAGGCTTTGCCAGCCATAGGCACTACTCCACTCTGCTGTTATAGTTCCAAAGCAGTTATAGATGAAAGACAATAAATAAATGTGTGGCTGTGTTTCAATAAAATTTTATTTATGGTCTGAAATTTGTTTTCATATAATTTTATGTATTACAAAATATTACTCTTCTTTTGATTTTCCTCCCAACCATTTAAAAATGTAAAAATCATCCTTAGCTCTGGGCCTTGTAAAAGCAGACAACAGAGTGGATTTGGCCCATGGGCTATTGGTTTGCCAAGCCCTGTTCAATAGCTCAAGAGTCTCTGTCAAGCAGTATCTTGACATCCTTTTTAGGGTCTTATCAGTGCAAATGCTATTGTCTAAGAGAGTGGGAATCTAGCTCCTGTGAGTTCTGTGGGTTCCCTCCCAGAACCCATGTCCTTTGTGGTTAGGCTAAGCCACTGTTTCCTTTGACTTCAATTTCCCCATATGTCCAAGGAGGACAACAACTTTCTCCCAGAGGCCTACAAAGCTCAATCAGCTTTTTCCTTTGGAGAAAATGCTTTATCCAAGTACAGCAACTGATCATGACTCAGGTTATATGTCTGGCCTGGCTCAATTATCAGGAGGAAAGGTTTGATTTTTCAGGTTGTCATTCCTAAAATTGCTTATCTTTTCAGCTGATGTTCTTATTTCGAATGTGCTCTGACATTCACATTCCCAAAAGAAGAGCACTATTATTTCAAACAACTGGCAGAAGAACAGTAGTCTCAAAGCTTCCTCCTTCTCTGCCAAGCTGACATCCCTAGCACAAACCATCCCTTAGGGGAGGCTTCCCCTGAGAATATTACCCTGGGCAGAGCTAGAACTACTCCAAGTTCCTCTGACAGCAAAGGGAGGTTTAAAAATCGAAAGCAGCACAAGCTGAGATTTCTTTTTTGGTTACTGACATTCGCACAAGCTTAAGGAACCTCTCTGGGTAGTAAAAACTGCCAATACATCCACAAAATTCAAGATGATTTTGGAGTTTCTAAAATCTCAAGGTTTCAAGAAACTATTTTTTAATATTTCATCTAAAATTTAGAGACAATAGAGTAAGATGGCAGAGTAGAAAGCTGTGAGTTCACCCCTTCTTACAAAAACACCAAAATCCTAACTGCTGAACAACCATAAACAGGAAAAAACAAACAAACTTTTTAAATAGGAGGGGCACAATCACAATAAAATCACACCCTCTCATACCTGCTGGGAGGGTGACCCACAAATTGGAAAATAATTATACCACAGACATTATCCCACAAGAGTAAAAATCCTGAGCCTCATGTGAGGCTTCCCAGCCTGCGTCTCTGGCAATGGGAGCAGGAGCCCCCAGAGAATCTGGCTTTGAAGGCCAGAGGCATTTTATCACAGGAATTCCACAGGACTGGAGGAAATAGAAACTCCACCCTCTGAGGGTGCACACAAGGTCTAGTGCACACCAGGACCCAGGGAAAAAAGAAGTGACCTCCTTACAGACTGGGCCAGAGTTACCTGCCAGGATTGGAGGGTCTCCTACAGAGGTAGAGGGTGGCTGTGGCTCAGCATGGGGACAAAGACACTGCAGCAGCAATTTTGGTGAGTACTCATTGGCATGAGCCCTCCTAGAGAACAACATTTCATCCACAAGACCTGGCCCCACACAACAGCCTGTAGGCTTCAGGCTGAGACACAAGGCAAATAACAAACAGTGTAGGAACACAGCCCCACTCACTCAGTAGGTATGTGGCTTAAAGTCTTTCTGAACACAGCCCTGCCCACCAGAGGGACAAGACCCAGTTCCACCTATCAGAAAGCCTATACTAGCCTTTTAGACAGCCTCAGCCACCAGAGGACAGACAGCAGAAGCAAGATGAACTACAATTCTGCAGCCTGTGGAACATAAATTGCAACCACAGAAAGTCAGACAAAATGAGATGCCAGAGGAATATGTCTCAGGTGAAGGAACAAGATAAAACCCCAGAAGAACAACTAAGTAAAGTGGACATACACAATCTACTGGAAAAACAGTTGAGAGTAATGATAGCAAAGATGATCCAAGATCTTGAAAAAAAGAATGGGACACAGAGAAGATGCAGAAATGTTTAACAAAGACCTAGAAGAACTAAAGAACAAACAGAGATGCACAATACAACAGCAGAAATAACAAATACACTACAAGAAATCGATAGCAGACTAAGTGAGGTAAAAGAATGAATAAGGGAGCTGGAATAAGGAGTGGCAGACATCACAGCTGCAGAACAGATTAAAAGGAAAAAAAATGAAAAGAAACAAAGACAATCTCAAAGGCCTCCAGACAACATTTCAAACACACCAACATTCATATTATAGGCATCTCAGAAGGAGAGAGAAAGGACCTAAGAAAATATATAAAGGGATAATAGCTGAAAACTTCCCTAACATGGGAAAGGAAATAGTCATCCAAATTCAGGAAGTGCAGAGAGTCCCAGGCAGGATAAACCCAACAAGGAATACATCAAAACACAGAGTAATCAAATTGACAAAAGTTAAAGACAAAGAAAAGATATTAAAAGAAACAGGGGAAAAGCAACAAATATAAAAGGGAACTCCCATAATGTTATTGGCTGATTTCTCAGCAGAAACTCTGCAACTCAGAAGGGTGTGGTACAACATACTTAAGTGATGAAAAGGAAGAACCTACAATCCAGAATACTTGAAGATGGTCCCAAAATGGTGGAGGAATAGGATGGTGAGACCACTTTCTCCCCAACAAATTCATCAAAAGATCATTTGAATGCTGAGCAACTTCCACAAAACAACTTCTGAACACTGGCTGAGGACACCAGGCTCCAAGAAAGGCAACCCAATCTCTTCAAAAGGAGGCAGGACAAAATATAAAAGACAAAAACTGACACAAAAGATTTAGGGATGGAGACTCATCCTGGGGAAGGAGTTGTGATGGAGGAGAAGTCTTCACACAGAAGGAAACCCTCTCACATGCATGTCTGTGGGGAGTTTCAGAATCTCAGAGGGCAACAAAACAGGGAGGGGAAAAACACACACAGAGACAGAATACATGCCTAACCATAACTGCTAGCAAATAAATGACCCAGATGCTTGCATCTGCCACCAGCAAGTGAGGGCTGGGCAGAGAGGTGTGGGCTACATCATCAGTCCTTAGCATAAGGACTGGGCCTGAATGCCCTGGGAGCAATCTGAGGGAGCTAATGTGAGATAATTCATGGGATCACAAGAGAGACAAAAAAAAAAAAGACTTTTCTGCGAAAGGCTCTACAGCCTCACCATGAACCCTGGTGTGCTCACAGAACAAAGGACTGAGTGAATACCAAAGGACAGAAAGCCAGTTGCCATATAGGGCCCTCCCCGCCTGGAGGCAGAGAGGGAGGCATGTAACAGTCAAGCCGAAAGGCAAGGGGCTGCTGCAATCTTGGCCCCAGAGACCGCATCTTCCACCAAACTGTGACCAGGCTCTCAGTTGCTAACCATGTCTTCCTGGGATGCTGGATGGTTGACATCTGCCAAGAATGTCACAGCTTGAGATCAACTTCCCAGAAGAGACACGGAGCACACCAGGGGCTGTACTCTCACAGCACACCCAGGCAACTGAGAGGCCAGGACCAGGCAAGTGAATAAGGTGCACGACCCACCTGGGACAGTGCACTCAACAAGCACCTGGTTGCCTGAGCTGCTTGGACCTGGGAAGGGCACAAAATGCACAGCCCATCTGGGTCTGCCCTTGCAAAGCACCCGAGAACATGAGTGGCTGAGACCGGGGAAGTACACGAAATACAGAGCCCACTTAGTACAGTGCCCTTAAAGAGCACCCTGGAGCCTGAGCAGTGTAGACTCAGGAAGTACATACTGCCTTGGGCAGTGACAAACCCATTGTAATCCATCCACTGCAAACACTCCCCACACATGCCAGCGGTATTTGTTTGGAGTATCCCTACCTCCCCACAACACAACTGAATAAGTGAGCCTAAATAAATGGCTACCTTTGCTCCCTTGTGTCACGGAAGAAATTAGACACTGAAGAGACTTAAAAACAGAGGAAACCAAAATAAAGACAGAAGGGGGAACCACTTTGGAAGTAACACAGGCAAAAGATTAAAACACCCTGTATTTAATGCTGGAGTCATTTGAGGGGAAACTGCAGACCTTGAGAGAACAAGTAAAAGCTGAAACAAGAGACTATCTGACATTGAAATGACCCCCCGATGCCTACAACAGTTCCAGTGAAATTCCTAGATATATTTATACTATTATCACTTTTTAATTAAAAAAAATGTTATTTATTACTCCTTTAACTTTCATTTTTATAGCCAACTATTACTTTTCAAAAAAAAAAACCTACTTTTTTAGAAAACAAATTCCAAATATTTTTTTCATTATTGCGATTAATTATATCCTCTATTTTTATATTGTATTTTTGACAGTCTAACCTCTAGGTTTTTAATCTTTGCCATTTGATACTTGTTATCAATTTTGTACTTTGAAGAATCTAATCTTCAGTATCTATTTTCACTTAGGGATTTAATTACTGGCTTGATTCCTCTCTCCCCTTTTGACTCTCCCTGTTCTCCTCCAGGTAACCTCTATCTCCTTTCTCCCTCTTCTCTTCTCTACATAACTCTGTGAATCTCTCTGGGTGTTCCAGGCAATGGAGAACACTTAGGGATTAGATTACTGACTAGATTGCTCTCTCCCCATTTGACTCCCCCTTTTCTCCTCCTGATCACCTCTATCTTCCTCCTCCCTTTTCTCTTCTGTATATAACTGTGTGAATCTCTCTGGGTGATCCTGGCCCCTATTCTCTATAGAGGTCTGTGAATCTCTCTAGGTCTTCCTGGCTGTGGAGAATTGTTTCACCAATAAACCTAGGGGTTTTATCTTCTATGCTGTATGGATGGAGAAGTCTTGAGGTTACTGTAAGAGAAGGACTGAAAGCCAGAGGCAGGAGGCTTAACTCCAAAACTTTAGAACACCAGAGAACTCCTGACCAGGGAACATTAATAGACAAGAGCTCACCCAAAAGTCTACACACCTACACTGAAACCAAACTCAACCAGTGAAAACACACCACACTAATTCTCTAGCAAAACAGGAACACACCCATGAACATTAAAAGATAGCCTGTCCAAATCCATGTTAAACTCAAGGGTACCCCAAAATTCACTACTGGATATTTCATTGCACTCTGGAGAGAAGAGATCCAGTTCCACACACCAGAAAACAGGCACAAGCTCCCCCAACCAGGAAACCTTGACAAGCCATTAGTCAAACTCCAACCACAGGGAGCAGACTCCACAATTAAGAAGAACCACAAACTTCAAGACTGCATAAGGGCACCCCAAACACAGCAATCTAAACAAAATGAAAAGGCAGAGAAATATTCAGCAGGTAGAGGAACATGATAAAAACACACCAAACCAAACCAAAGACGAGGAGATATGGAGTCTACCTGAAAAAGAATTCAGAATAATGATAGTAAAGATGACACAAAATCTTAAAAAAAAAAAAAAAAAAAAATGGAGTTACAGATAAGTAGCCTAGAGACAAAGATTGAGAAGATGCAAGAAATACTTAACAAGGACCTAGAAGAAATAAAGAAGAGTCAAATCAGTAATGAATAATGCAATAATTGAGAACAAAAGCACTCTGGAGAGAACCAAGAGTAGAATAACTCAGGCAGAAGAGAGGATAAGCGAAATGGAATATAGAAAGATGGAAATAAATGAAGCAGAGAGAAAAAAGAATACAAAGAAATAAGGACAACCTCAGAGACCTCTGGGATAATGTTAAATGCCCCAACATTCAAATCATAAGTGTCCCAGAGAAGACAAAAAGAAAGGGCATGAGAAAATACTGGAGGAGATAACAGTTGAAAATTTACCTAATATGGGAAAGGAAATAGGCACCCAAGTCCAAGAAACCCAGAAAGTTCCAAACAGGATCAATCCAAGGCAAAACACCCCAAGACACATATTAATCAAACTAACAAAGATCAAACACAAAGAGCAAATATTAAAAGCAGCAAAGGAAAAGCAACAAATAACACACAAGGGGATCCCCATAAGGAAAAAGGCTGATCATTCCATAGAAACTCTTCAGGCCAGAGGGAATGGCAGGATATACTTAAAGTGATGAAAGAGAAAAACCTACAACCAAGATTACTCTACCCAGCAAGGATCTCATTCAGATATGAAGGAAAAATCAAAAGTTTTACAGACAAGCAAAAGCTGAGAGAATTCAGCACTGCCAAATCAGATTTTCAATAAATGCTAAATGATGTTCTCTAGACAGGAAACACAGGAAAGGTTTTTAAAAATGAACCCAAAATAATAAAGTAAATGGTAATGGGATCACACTTATCAATAATTACCTTAAATCTAAATGGGTTAAATGTGCCAACCAAAAGACAAAGACTGGCTGATTAGATACAAAAACAAGACTTCTGTATATGCTGTCTACAAGATACCCACTTCAAACCTAGGGACACATACAGGCTGAAAGTGAAGGGCTGGAAAATATATAATCCATGCAAGTGAAGTGAAAGTCGCATGGGGTCTCTTTGCGCCCCCATGCACTATACAGTCCATGGAATTCTCCAGGCCAGAATACTGGAGTGGGTAGCCTTTCCCTTCTCCAGGGGATCTTCCCAAGCCAGGGATTAAAACAAGGTCTCCCACATTGCAGGAAGATTCTTTGCCACCTGAGACACAAGACAGCCCAAGAATACTGCAATGGGTAGCCTATCCCTTCTCTAGCAGATCTTCCTGACTCAGAAATCAAACCGGGGTCTCCTTCATTTCAGGTGGATTCTTTACCAACTGAGCTATGAGGGAAGCCCATGAAAAGGGGAGACCAAAAGAAAGCAGGAGTAGCAATACTCATATCAGACAAAATGACTTTGAAATAAAGACTGTGATAAGAGAAAAAGAAGGACATGACATAATGATCAAAGGATCAATCCAAGAAGAAGATATAACAATAATAAATATTTATGAACCCAACGTAAGAGCACTGAACATAAAAGCATGACATAATGATCAAAGAATTAATCCAAAAAGAAGATATAACAATTATAAATATTTATACATCCAACATAAGAGCACCTCAATATGTAAGGCAAATTCTAACAAGTATGAAAGGGGAAATTAACAGTAACACAATAATAGTGGGAGATGTTAATACCCCACTCACATCTATGGATAGATAAACTAAACAGAATATTAACAAGGAAACACAAACTTTAAATGATACAATGGACCAGTTAGCCCTAACTAATATATGTATAGGGCATTTCACTCAAAAACAATGGAATTCACCTTTTTTCAAAGTGCACATGGGACATTCTCCAGGATAGATTACATCCTAGGCCATAAATCTAGCCTTGGTAAATTTTTAAAAGTTGAAACCATTTAAAGCATCTTTTCTGATCACAATGCAGAGAGATTAGATGTCAACTAGAGCAAAAAAACTATTAAAAATACAAACATATGGAGGCTAAACAACATGCTCCTGAATAACCAACAGATCATGGAAGAAATTACAAAGCAAATAAAAATATGCACAGAAACTAATGAAAATGAAAACATCACAACCCACAACCCATGGGATCCAGCAAAAGCATTGCTAAGATGGAGATTCACAACAATACATGCCTATCTCAAGACACAAGAGAAACATCAAATAACAACCTAACTTTACACCTAAACCAACTAGAAAAAGAAGAAAAGAGGAAACCCAAAGTTAGCAGAAGGAAAGAAATCATAAAAATCGAGCAGAAATAAACAAAAAAGAAACTAAGGAGACTATAGTAAAAATCAACAAGTTAAAAGCTGGCTCTTTGAGAAGATATATAAACTAGACAAACCATTATCTGGCTCATCAAGAAAAAAAGTGATAAGAATCAAGTCAATAAAATTAGAAATAAAAATGGAGAAATTACAATACACAACACAGAACTACAAAAGACCATAAGAGACTACTATGAGTACTTATATGCCAATAAAATGGACAACTTAGAAGAAATAGACAAATTCTTAGAAACGTATAACCTTCCAGAAACGAGCCAGGAAGAAAGAAAATCTTAACAGACACATCACAAGCACAGAAATCAAAGCTTCTGATTTAATTTCAGCAATCAAAGCTTGCTGATCACAAGCACAGAAATCAAAGTAATAAAAAAGCTTCCAACAAACAAAAGTCCAGGTCCAGATGGCTTCATAGGTGAATTCTACCAAAAATTTAGAGAAGAGTTAACACCTATCCTACTCAAACTCTTCCAAGAAATTGAAGAGGAAGGTAAACACCCAAACACATTCTACGAGACCAACATATTCCTAATACCAAAACCAGACAAAGATGCCACACACACACAAAAAAGAAAACTACAGGCCAGTATCACTGATAAACATAGATGCAAAAATCTGCAACAAAATTCTAGCAAACAGAATACAAAAACACATTAAAAAGATCATACACCATGACCAAGTGGGCTTTATCCCAAGGATGGAAGGATTCTTCAATATTCACAAATCAATCAATGTGATACCATATTAACAAATTGAGAAATAAAAATCATATAATTATCTCAATAAAGGCAGAGAAAGCCTTTGACAAAATTCAACACCCATTTCTGATAAAAATGCAGGCATAAAAGAAACATAACTAAACATAATGAAAGCCATATACAACAAACCCACAGCAAATATCCTCAATGGCAAAAAATTGAAAGCATTTCCTCTAAAATCAGAAACAAGAAAAGGTGCCCACTCTCACCACTACTATTCAAGATAGTTTTGGAAGTCCTAGTCACAGCAATCAGAGAACAAAAAGAAATAAAAGGAATCCAGATTGGAAAAGAAGAATTAAAACTCTCACTTGACATGATCCTCTACATAGACCCTAAAGACACCAACAGAAAATTACTAGAGCTAATCAATGAATATAGTAAATTTGCAGTATACAAAATTAACACACAGAAATCCCTTGCATTCTTATACACTAACAATGAGAACACAGAAAGAGAAAGTAAGGAAACAATCCCATTCACTATTGCAATGAAAATAATAAAATACTTAGGAATAAACTTACATAAAGAAACAAAAGACCTATATATAGAAAACTATAAAACACTGATGAAAGAAATCAAAGATGACACAAATAGATGCAGAAATATACCATGTTTGTGGATTGGAAGAATCAATATAGTGCAAATGAGTATACTACCTAATCAATCTATAGATTCAACACAATCCCTATCAAGCTACCAACGTGTATTTTTCACAGAACTAGAACAAATAATTTCAAAATTTGCATGGAAACACAAAAAGCCTTGAATAGCCAAAGCAATCTTGAGAAAGAGGAATAAACTGGAAGAATCAATCTTCCTGACTTCAGACTATACTACAAAGTTACAGTCATCAAGATAGTATGGTACTGGCACAAACACAGAAATACAGATCAATGGAACAAAATAGGAAGCCCAGCGATAAATCCACACACCTATGGACACCTTAACTTTGACAAAGGAGACTAAAATATACAATGGAGAAAAGACAATATCTTTAATAGTGGTGCTGGGAAAACTGATCAACAACCTGTAAAGGAATGAAACTGAAACACTTTCTAACACCATACACAAAAATAAACTCAAAATGGATTAAAGATCTAAATGTAATATCAGAAACTATGAAACTCTTAGAGGAAAACATAGGCAGAACACTCTCTGACATAAATTACAGCAAGATCCTCTATGACCCACCTCCCAGAATATTGGAAATAAAAGCAAAAATAAACAAATGGGACCTAATTAAACTTAAAAGCTTCTGCACAACAAAGGAAACTATAAGCAATGTGAAAAGGCAGCCTTCAGAATGGGAGAAAATAATAGCAAATGAACCAACTGACAAATAATTAATCTCAAAAATATACAAGCTGCTCATATAGCTCAATACCAGAAAAAATAAATGCCCCAATTAAAAAATGGGCCAAAGAACTAAATAGAAATTTCTCCAAAGAAGACATTTAAATGGCTAACAAACACATGAAAAGATGCTCAGCATCACTCATTATCAGAGAAATGCAAATCAAAACCACAGTGAGGTACAATCTCATGCCTGGGTCAGAATGGCTGCCACCAAAGAGTGTACAAACAATAAATGCTGAAGAGGGTGTGGAGAAAAGGGAACCCTCTTACACTCTTGGTGGGAATGCAAATTAGTACAGCTACTATGGAGAACAATGTGGAGATTCCTTAAAAAACTGGAAATAGAACTGCCATATGACCCAGCAATCCCACTTCTGGGCATATAAACAGAGGAAACCAGAATTGAAAGATACACACGTACCCCAATGTTCATCATAGCACTGTTTATAATAGCTAGGACATGGAAGCAACCTAGATGTCCACTGGCAGACAAATGGATAAGGAATTTGTGGTAAATATATACAATGGAATATTACTCAGGTATAAAAAAGAACACATTTGACTCAGTTACAATGAAGTGGATGAAACTGAAGCCTATTACACAGAGTGAAGTAAGCCAGAAAAAGAAATGCCAATACAGTATATTAATGCAAATATATGGAATTTAGAAAGACGGTAATGACGATCCTATATGCAAGACTGCAAAAGAGACACAGATGTAAAGAAGAGACTTTTGGATTACCTGGGAGAATGTGAAGGCGGGACGATAGGAGAGGATAACATTGAAACATGTATATTACCATATGTACAATAGATTACAAGTGCAAGTTTGATGCATGAAGCAGGGTACTCAAACCTGATGCTCTGGGACAGCCCAGAGGGATGAGGTGGGGAAAATGTGGGAGTGGATTCAGGATGATGGAACATATGTATACCAATGGCTGATTCATGGTGATGTATGGCAAAAACCACTACAATACTGGGAACTCATTGGCCTCCAATTAAAATAAATTAATTTTTAAAAGAGGATACTCTACCCAGCAAGGCTCTCATTCAAATTCAACCGAGAAATCAAAAGCTTTACAGACAAACCAAAATTAAGAGGATTCAACAACACCTGACAAGCTTTGCAACAAATGCTAAAGGCACTTCTCAAAGCAGAAAAGAAAAGGCTACTAGTAGAAACAAAAAAAAATTAGGAATGGAAAAGCTCACCAGCAAAGGCAAACATTCAAAAAGGTAGAAAATTATCTGCATGCAAATATATCAAAACCGGCAACTGTGAGAAGAGGAGAGCACAAATAGAAGATATTGGATATGCACTGAAAAGTAAAAGACCAGCAACCTGAAACAATACTGTTCACATATGGACTGCCAAATCAAAACATCATGGTAATTGCAAACTGAAAATCTACAACTGATACATGCAACAAACAGAAAATGAAATCTGAACACAACACGTAAGTTAGTCATAAAATCACAAGAGAAGAGAATGAAAGAACGGGAGAAAAAGCCCTACAAAAACGAAGCTAAAACAATTAAGAAAATGGCAAAAAGAACATACATATTGATAATTACCTTAAGTGTAAATGGATTTTGATATATGGCAAAACCAATACAATATTGTAAAGTTAAAAATAAAATAAAATAAAATTAAAAAAATAATAAATAAATGTTCCAACCAAAAGATGTAGACTGGCTGAATATATATAAAAACAAGACCAGTACACATGCTGCCTACAAGAGACCTACTTCAGGTCTACAGACACATATAGACTGAAAGTGAAGTAAGTCAAACTGAGAAAAACAAATATTATATGATTGTTCATATATGAAATTTTTTAAAATGACACAAAAGAAATTATTTACAAAACAGAAAGAGACTCACAGATTTAAGGGATGAATTTATGGTTACCAGGGAGGAAGGGTGGGAAGAGGGACAGATTGGGAGTTTGGGATTTACACACTACTATATTTAAAATAGATAACCAAGAAGTATCTACTGTATAGCACTGGGAACTCTGCTCTATAGTCTATAATAACCTAAATAGGAAAATAATTTGAAAAAGAATAGATACATGCTGTGTGTAACTGAATAACTTTGTTGTACACCCAAAACCAATACAACATTGTTAATCAAGTATGTTCCAATATAAAATAAAAATTTAAAAATAAAATTGAGCCCATCTTTCATTGAGGAAAATTGTTTCATTGAAGAAAAGCCTTAATTGTTTGCATTAGAAGTTGCAGACTTTTTCTGTAAAGGGCCACATAGTAAATATTTTAGGCATTTCAGGCAATGCACTCTGTTGCAACTACTCAACTCTGCTGGCTATGGTATAAAAGCAGCCACAGACAATGCCCAAATGAATGAGCATGGTTATGTTCCAAGAAAACTTCGCTTACAAAATTAGATGGTGGGCCAGATTTGGTCTACTGGCTACTGTTTGATGAGCCCTGTCCTGAACTGGGACTAGGTAGGCTGGGAAAGAAAAAATAAAACTTAGATCAACAGATATTACTTGGAATATCTACAGACAATCTCAAAGCCATCATTACAGATTAGAGAGTAAAACCCAGCCAATCGCTAGAATTAGGAATAGGATATATAAGCAGACCAGATGAAACTAGATCACAATGAGTTTTCCATTTGAAACTGATGAGGAAGAAAAGTTAGTGACAAGCAGCACTAGAATCGATAAAAGCTGATGCAGTGTAGAGATCCAAGAGACCACTGCCAACTGGACTGACCACAACAGCATTCACAGAAAAGGAGACTTCTTGTGAGGTGGGTATGTTTAAGGTGAGTAAAAATCAGGTAGAGAAACAGAACAAAGAACAAAGTCATGGGCAAGTATGCATAAAATGTATTCACAGAATAGTGAGCTAGCAGACTGGAGCAAAGTTGGAAAGGGTTTATGGAGTATCACACGTCCAATTTTAACAGTGTGAACTCTTTTGTAGAGTTAATGGGACGTATTGAGGATCCCTGAGCTCTTAGTACAAGGTTCCCTTCAAAGCAGGCAACTCAAAGAATCCTCTTCCTTTAGAAAGACAATGAGACTGGCTGAATGTTACATATTATGAATGTCATGTTACTAATGAGTCAGACTTACTAAGCCATTGTTATGTGATAACATAACAATGATATATTATAAACTGATAGTAATAAATTGTGCTTTACTATCATATATCACTTAGTACTTAGAAAAGGTCACAAAGGTGGTTACTTTTATCCCAATTTTACAGATTAGAAAATTGAGATGCAGAAGAATTTAATTTACACAAAGCCATCCAGCTTAGAAGAAGCAGACTATGGGTTTAAATATAAGTCTATCTGTCTGTAAGCTTTTAATTATTCTTCTAAATGGCTTCTCAGTGCATTTAAACATACTGTTGTATTAAAACAAAATATTTTTAAAATCTTATTTTTAAACTGTCTCTTCAGAATGTTTCTCCTACTCAAAATCCCCAATACTGTATTACCTTCTTCATCTTTTTGTGTTCCTACTAAATATTTTTTCCAAAAGCAACAGATTCAAATGAAAGATGTAGAAATTTAAAGTAATTAGCCTCCAATTAAAATAAATTTATATTTAAAAATAAATAAATAAAAATTAAATAATTAAATAAAGAAATTCTATTCAAATTTCATCCAATCTGAGCTCACTAATTTAGCAAAAGTTTGTGATTTTTAAATCAATGTCATATCTATCTATCTCACTACATAATTATTTTCACATTGTTTTTGTCTACATTTTAGGTGTACCTTGCTTCAGTGCACACAAACAATAAATTTATCTCACATGACTTTTTATTCAAGTATAACAGTTTACTTTTTACTCAAGTATACAATTTCAAATAAGTAAAAATGCTTCTAAATAAAACCTAAAGAGGAATAAACTGTTAAAAACAGTTGCATTCAATTTATGTGATTTCAGGTGATCTGTTTCATTTCTCATTCTCTAAATTAATTAAAATTGAATTATTTTAAATTCAATCATGTGAAAAACGTTCTCTTATTAAAAAAAAAAGATTATGAAATAACACATTGGGATCTACTCTACTAAACAAATAATTGAGTTTTCTAATGCAAAAGTGACTCCATGAAGGTGCCATGAATCTTGGTTATATGTACTTACAGTTATTAAGACCCATTAATTCACTGGAATCTAATATCAGGGTAGCTGGTATGGGCCTATCTTTGGCTTCTCTAAATTCAATCAACTTAATAGAAATAAGTGTAGAGGCTTAGTGGATTAGTCAAAACAGGCCATTAATCTCTGCATTCTCAATTGTAATCCAGCCTCTACGAAAGTGATTGGGAAAAAAATCCTAGAAAAAATCCAAACACTCAAAAATGCTCCAAAGCCAGCTCGGTAGAGACTGGCACACTTGGGTCATAGTTTGCTTGCTTTTACTTAACGTCATTATAGCATTTGTCATCTGTCCTATTTCTTTTTGGTTTTTCTTTTATGCCTTTTGCTTAAATTCTCAGGACAGATACATTTGAAAAGGAACTATGATGCAATCTGACAAATGGTCTAGCATTTAATTAAAAAATAAAAAAATAGATAAATAAAAATCATTCTTTTATGTGAATACAAAACATAAATCAAAATGATCTTTTCATGTTGAAAATCTATTGAAAAAACTACCATGTGTGTATTAAGGCTACCATGTGTGTATTAATGCCTGAAGAAGCTGGCAAGACAAAATAATGAAAAGAAAAGAGAGCAAGGAGATTCTAGTAAAAGCAAATGAGTGACAGTTTTAGAACATATAAATATTATATATTTTATCATAAATGGATTGGATCATAATACCTCATATCTTTATTGCTCTGGTGAAAAAACATATAAATAAAAACTATGAGCACATTTCTGAATCAGGATTTTGTTTATTTCATTGTTGTAAAGGTTGAGTATTTACTGAGTCACATAAGACCATATGCTTATATTAGAGGCCTTGATAAGTCTAAGCTCTAGTTGTAAAATGAAAATGCATCATTAATTTTTTGTAATTATTAAAGAAAAATGAGGGTCAGACTCAGCAAATTATCTCTGAAGATAATTTTATGAAAAAGTCATGATAGTCTTCTCTCTTATAATCTCTAAAATATTCTCCAAACATCCTAGCTTCCCCTAGAGAATCAGATTCAACCAACCTTAACTGAATATGTGTTATGGCCAGGCACTGAGCTAAACACTTTCACATGAATTGGCTCATTTAATCCTCATGTTTTACATGATATTGCCAAATTCCTTTCTAATTTTGCCCAACATATCTTTCTTCTTTTAGCTTCAGCTACAACAATACAAAACCCACCATTTATCAAGTACATATGTCAAGCACTATGCTGCATTTTAAATTTGTCTCCCTTAACTCCAAAGACAGCTGTTATTATCTCCCGTTAACAAAAAAGGACACTAAGGATTAGTTATGAAAGGTTGCTGCTGCGAGCCATGTGTTATGCTGGGAATCGTGACCTCTGGAGGAGAGGATTTCGATCCGGCGTCAGAGACAAGGCTTGACCACTTGGAGCTTTTTGTGCAGCAAAGTTTTATTAAAGTATAATAGAGATAGGGAAAGCTTCTGATATAGACATCAGAAGGGGACAGAAAGAGCACCTTCTTGCTAGTTTTTAGCAAGGTGTTTTACGTCTCTTAGAAAGCTATTAATCAGGTAAGACACCTCAAGGCTGAGGGAGTTTCATCAGACCCCTCTCCCACAATATGCACTTTTGAGATAGGATGGCACAAGGTGTGTTATCCCACAGCAATAAAACAATTGACAAGAATACTAGCTTGTTGAGCCATTATCAGTTCAAGGTTTGAGAAAAGAAAAATGTTAATCTTAGGTGGTACCATTTTGAAGAAAGGCAAATTCCAAAGCAAATACACAGTTTCATTAACGTTAAGAAAAACTCATTGGTTAACTCAAGCCAGAACCAGGTGTGGTCAACACAGTTAAATAAGTCTCTTTTAATTTTGTGTAGAGAAGGAAAAAAAAAAAATATCTGCCATTTACAGTTTATCTCCTCCTGCTGCTTGGGGACCTCTGGCCTTCCTGCCTGTTACCCTCTCAGTTAGAGATTTTAAGATATTTCTTAATGTCACACAATGAGCAACAGCAGAGTTGAGATTAAATTCTAAAGACTTTAATATATAAGACCCTCCCCCAAGGTTTTCAGTAAATGCTTTTATGAAGCAGTCAATGACGACCCCTTAACTCTTTCTCAGGGTCTTACTAGAGAGGTACAAGGTCAGCATTCTACAAATATAGTTTGGGTTAGTCTTTTATTATATGTTATCCTTACACTTGCCCATCTCAAAAGTCATTTCCCACTTTTTTGCTTATCCACAACCTCCAAAATTCTTCCTATAATTTAATCTTGCTGTCGTGACATTTCAAAAACTAGAAAAATTTAGCATCAACAGCAAACTTTGATAATTTTCTTAAAAGTTTCATAACAGTAAAAAATTTCCAAGTTAGAAAGGGACCTAGAAATTACCCAGTTCAATATCCTTGTTTAAAAAGAGAAAACTGGGATTCAGACAATTAAACTACTTCTTTTACAACACAACACAGTGGAAAAACAAATACTAACCAAAACATCTTCTAACTTCCATCCCAATAATCTTTTTTGAAAATCAACTGAGTCATTCTTACCAATCATTTATTAAAACATGCTCTAGGAACAATACTCAAGAAGACTCAAATTTCTGGACTCAGACGAGATATTTGCTTGTCCTTAACCCTGGTTTCCTGTCTGATCTGACATTAAGCAAAAATATCATCTTGAATGCCATGGCTATTCACAGCTTTTGCTTAAAACTTTCTGGAGATGGACCACTATCGAAAGCACCTGTCAAAAAAGAAACAAGAGGCTCAAAATGGAGTCATTTATGCTAAGGCTCGTGTCACCAAATTAAGACTTAATACCTAACCTAACTCCAGTTACAGCCTCTCCTAGAAATATTATGTTAACCAGTCACTCTGGAATTTCCTGTGTGATCAGTCGCTCAGTCATGTCTGACTCTTTGTGACCCTATGGGCTGTAGCCTGCCAGGCTCCTCTGTCCAAGGGATTCTCCAAGCAAGAATACTGGAGTGGGTTGCCATTTCCTTCTCCACTGGAATTTCCTAGTCAGTACTAAAGAGGTAACCTGCCAGGTAGATTCCTGCTGTCCTCCAAAGGAAGGTAACCTTGCCTGAAACAATTAAAGTCTTTGCAACTAACTTCCTTCTTCCAACTTCTGCCTATTGTATGGTAAAACCACAAAAAACTTTATATTCTTTTACCCAGTAATCTCAATACTATGATTATTTAAGGAAATAGTTCAATAGAAATAAATATCTATAGACATAAAAACATATGCCCAGAATATTAAAACTGGAAACAACATAGGTCCTCAGAAATAGGGGAAAAGATAAATATAAACAATGCTATTTTAGATGATTAAATTATTTCAAAACTATTACAAAGAAAATCATAAATGTTAAAGTGGCAAATGTTAGCCAGTTGTTCACCAAATATTTCTCTTTATTCCTGGACCTCAGACTAGCCTGCAATTTCTAGTTTCTTTTGCAATAAGATATTGTCATGTGATTGACCAGACATGAGATATACAGTTTTTCTGTCAGGCTCATAAACACCTCCCCCATGATCCTCCTCCTCACTCTTTTTCCAATTATTAATGTTGATGCTGGGAACACTGGAAGCCATGTCTTGAAGACTGCAGAGACTATCAGCCTTGAGACTCCCAAGTCACTACACAAACAGGATGTCTTCTCTTTTATCTTTTCCCCCTCACCAAAGCCCTATTCTCTCTCTCTTTCTCTCTCTCTCTCTCTCTCTCTCTCTCTCTCTCATTTTCTCTCTCACACACACACACACCAATTAGATAATTAACATGAGCAGGAGGTGAGCTTCTGCTATGTTATGTTTCTGAGATTGTTGGGCTTACTGAACACAAAACCCTGAATTTCCTGAACTAACACAACTAGAATAGCAACACAGGGAAATACTTAGATATAATGCAAAGTTGTGTGTGTGTATGTGTGTGTTTTTTAAGTACAAAGCTTTAAAGGAAAAAATTTATAACTGCAAACTTTAGGAAATTAAAAATTTAGCCTATGAAGAAACAGTTTGTTTTTGTAAACTTTGTTGGATACTACTGTTGTGTCATATTTAGCATTAAAATTACCTCAATGACTTCTAGTATCATTCATATTTGCAACACTAAAACACTTGCATATACAGTCCCTTGCTCGTAAGGGGCAATGATCAAGAAGGAGCATTTCAACTTGAACACACAATTAACCTAAACAGCAAATGCATAAATAAAAGTCTCATTTTTAAATTGTTCAACACATTTTACCTTTAGATATGGCACATTAAAAAACTTTACCTAGCTCAGTCAGACTCTTAATTTCAGCAGTTCTAACAGCAAGAGGAAGAAAAAAAAAGCTGCACCAATTTACGCAGTATTTTAATTGCAAAGGACACTCATTTAGCTAGGCTTCCCTGGTGGCTCAAATAGCAAAAAATCCGCCTGCAAAGCGGGATACATGGGTTCGATCCCTGGGTTGGGAAGATCCACTGGAGGAGGGCTTGGCAACCCACTCCAGTATTCTTGCCTGCAGCATTCCCACGGACAGAGAAGCCTGGCAGGCTGCAGTCAATGGGGTCACAAAGAGTTGGACACGACTGACTGACTAAGCACGCACTCATTTAGCCACTACGACACAGAACTTCAAAGACACAGATTAAAACCACAAGAACATCTTCAACAAGTGGAAAATGGGAAAGGACCCTGTTAGACATAACACAAAATAATGACCTTACTACTTCGTATTTCATTCTGTAAGATGTGAGTTACTTAGAGCTGGTATCATTACTGGGTACTGCAAGACAGAAAGACAGTGACATATTTTTATTCACACCCAGGCCACACAACAGACATTTATTATTCATAGATGTCTGTTTCTAACTCTCAGTATAATTTTATTGTATCTACTGCAAGATTAACAGTAGGAGCCTTTTTTTTCTATATCCTCCAATGTTTTCTATAATCAAATTAACAAGCAAACAAACAACAAACCATCCAACTGACCATTTCCTCATAGTTATGAAGAGCAACTAGGAGATCATAGGCAGAATGATCAGCCAAAAACAGCAAATCCATCATGTTCTTTCAATTTCTAGGCTCCTGGCTCCCTAACAGTGTTAAGAACCATTGGGCACCAAGATTCTGTTACAAAAGGAAACGGGGGAAGTAAAGTTTTCTGACAGAAGATCGAAAACACCTTAGAAACCAGTTTCCTGTGTTGATCTGCGTGAAGACTAAAGAATGGGTAGGCTTTTCACCTAAAGCACTCTACTTCATTGCTAACAGTGAGCCTTCTCAAGTGCTGGCGTCTTCTAAGCTGGAACCAAGTGAGATAACAACCATATTTTTAGCTATCTTTAGTGGTTTGGGCTTCCCAATCAGTAAAGAATCTGCCTGCAATCCAGGAGACCTGGGTTCAATCCCTGGGTTGGAAAGATCCCCTGGAGAAGGGAACATCTACCCCCTCCAGTATTCTGGCCTGGAGAATTCCATAGACTGTATGGTCCATGGGGTCTCAGAGAGCTGGACACAACTGAGCGACCTTCACTTTACTTTACAGAGGCAGAAAAGCATGGAGGAAGAACAACAATGTACCCATGGATCCTTAGTTCAAGTCTTATAGAGTGGAATCTCAGAACACAAAGGAGCAGAAAGACATTTTAAACAACAGTTAAGTGCCCCAACTAACACTGGTGTCTTTAATGCAGATAAAAGTTGAGTCTGAGAAGGAAATAAAAAACTATTCAATAAGTTGCTCCCTGAAAAAGTTCCAGTTCTGACTGCATACAGTAAGAAGCAAGAGGGCCGCTAACAGAGATGACTTCTTCATTTTCCCTCACTCTTAACCTCCATACAAGATCTCCATTGTGTTCCCCAGTGTCTGTGAAGCAAGGAAAGTCATTCTAAGTCAATCCTTGTTATTCATTTATATACCAATTCAAACATTCATTATTGAGTATCTACTAAAATGTCAAGCCCCAGGTTGAGCAAAGGGGAAAACATGCATCACTAAACATACGTTCTATGAGAGAAAAGCTGTTTCGCTTACTATATTTTTGTCTGGCCCAGTGCCTCACTCATAGGAGGCATTTATTAACATTTGTGAGATTAATGAACCAGCACATTACATTTCTTCAGGGTGGGAGAAAATCCTCCCACAGACATGTACCTGTATTTGTCCTTTTTAAGAATCCTATGAGGTATTTATATTATTCTAATATCATGGAGTAGGAATGCCCTGTATTCACTCAATAAGTCTGCCATTAAAACTGTTTGCCTTGAGGCTGAAAGCTTGCTTGTGTGTATGGCAGGAAGAGGGAGCAGCAAAAGAGGAATATGTTGATTCATATCCTTCAGTTAACAT
This sequence comes from Bos mutus, assembly GCF_027580195.1. Classification (NCBI taxonomy): domain Eukaryota; kingdom Metazoa; phylum Chordata; class Mammalia; order Artiodactyla; family Bovidae; genus Bos; species Bos mutus. The sequence continues at coordinate 60,471,234 of NC_091635.1, read as the reverse complement.
GTTTATTCCAACTGTAGCATTCCTGTCAAATGTGTTGTGAAGCCAGCAGGATTTGGGTCAGGAAAATTCACCTGAAAGTCACAGGCTTCATTGTCTATTCTCAGCCCCTTCAGCCTCTGGGCGTGATGTATTAGATGAAGTTAAAGATTAATTCTCCATTTACTATGAAAAAGACCCCACCTCTCCCAGATCAGGAGGAAAAGGCATTTGTAGGCTGTCTCCTTTACAACACTGATGATCTTTCCACTTCTATCCTGAAGGCACCTTAATGCAAATAAAATTAAACCCAAATAATGGCTACCTCATTACCAGCTCAATCTTGCTTTTATCATGAAGGCAATCCCAGACCATTTCTTAACATTCACAGCTCCCCACACCACCTTCACATGCTAGAAGTCTTTTAGTCTTGCTTAAGATTACACAAGATGAAAACAAAAAAGTAACAGGAAAGATTCAATTGTCAAAGGGAATAAGATGAAATTGCCACACTGCAAAATCTAGGGTTAGCCAATAGCATCCTGGCTCTTTTTCCTAGGGCAGAATTACGTGAATACAAACTAAGTGAGGAGATAAATTCTGTAGTCTAAATCTGAGATATCAAGATTCTCAGAAGCTACTTGGAACTAGAGACAATACTGGAAAATAATTTGTGATTTCGTAAAAATAGAGCATGGCTGGACTAAACCCAAAAGCTTTAACCCTGACTTGTCTATTCCTAAATAAGAGAAAGTTATAAACTAGATCTAGCTTCCTGAGGATGGACCCTCCTTTTAAAGTTGCTCTTCTTGCACAGAGAGGCACAAGGGTGATTTCTACTACTATCATATGTAAAGTATTATTATTATTAGAATCATATTTCCTAAATGCTCTTCTATCTCAGCCTCATCCATCATACTTCACCGTCTACTTATTGCCCTACTTACGTCTTCACAGTCCCCTGAATTCATCATGTCTTATCTGATTACCCTGTCTTTGCTAATGTTGTTTCCTATGAGGATTCCTCCCCTATCACACTCCTGGTCAATCAATAAAAGTCTTCCAAGTCAACCCTTAGGCTTCCTTTAAGACTCACCCCTAATTCCTTTCTGGCACTACTTACTCTCCTTCCTCTCTCTCTCCCAAATCTTAACCAAGTTCAATCCATTGAATCCATGTAAAGATCCAAAAGAGAAAATAAAAATCACCAAGAAATTAAATATATTAGAACACTCCATATTCTCTCAATTCAACAGCTTCCAAAGTGGACTCCTCCCAACTTTTGAGTATCTCCTGAAGTGAATCTTTTTATTCCAATTGAGACATTCTCCACTGCGTATCTTACTCATTCCTATTCATCTCCTTTGGATGATATAGTGCCCTCTAACTTTTCTATCCAAACCTCTAACACCTATTTAATATTCTCTTTTGCCTTCAAGCCTGGCCTTCTCACATAGGCAGCATTTATATACTCCAGCAAATAATTAGGCATTATTCATACTGCTTTATATCACAATACATTTTGTGCATTACAACACTGCTTTCATAAGTATTCTTCATATTTTTTATATCACTCTACATTATATGTGTATATCTCTACTTTTATAACTATATTTTAAGCATAATATGGTAAAGACATAGATACTTTACCTATATGTATAACACAAAGAACATTCAAGATCACTCTTTGATGTTTCCCTCAACAGTTCTTTGAAATAGGCAAACAAGACAGAACTTCTCATTTCACAAATGAGGAAGCAGAGACTCTAAGAGGTTAAGAGAATTGCCCAAAGTCATATAGGTAACTAAGGCAGAGTTTGATTGCAGGGTGGGTCTTCAAACTCCCATATTCTTTATAAAATGGACTGCTACCATATACATGTATGGGCCTAGATCTCTTCCTGACCTACACCTCAGGCTCAAATACATACTGTCTAGGATGGCAATAAAACTCCCTCTCCCCACCCAACAAAATGTTTTTTGACATTGACAATTCTTCACCCTCCCCCAACACACCAAGGATGTATTACTTAGGAAATCTCTCATGTCACTGCCAAGAGAGTCATATCTATTGTATCTGCCATTTATGGTATCTGTGACTATAAGACATCACAATGGGAAACTGAATTTAAAGAAAACGTATCGCCAAGAAGGTCATCCGATTCTTTATTCTTTATCTTTTTCATATTTGATGGGATTTTCTATTACAAATCATATTGACAGCATATACAGTTTGCCATTTTGGAAGCACTTTAAAATTGAGTCTATATTGAGTTATAATTTACAAGCAAAAAAAAGAAAAATGCTGCTGCTCCCCTGGGAATAAGCACTACATTGCTCCCAGTGATTTCCAAGCCTCATCTCAATATTGGGCTCACACGGATAAAGTGGGTCACACTCATAACTATGTACCAAAGCCCAATGTTACCAGTTTCATTTATATCAGAAAGAAAATTAAGAGACATTTCAAGCCAACACCTCACTGAAAGTAGGATTTATACTCAATATTACAAAATGCACTAGCTAATGTTTGCTTTTGGAGTTTTTGTTCGTTTGCTTGCTTGCTTTTAAACAACCGGTTATGGAATGAAGGCAAATATTCTATTTATTCCTCACAAACCCATGCAAATTTTACAGGCAAAATTATATTATTGCAAACAATATGTCTAAGACACTGTGCTAAGTGAAAATCACTGACCATATTATCTTATTTAATCTATATGACAAACATGGGATATGTAGATATATCATGTAGAAAGTATATACTACTATATACATGTAGAAAGAAGTATACTACTATCCCTTTCTACATGTAAGCCATTGATGCGAAACCATTTAACTTTCAGATTAGGAGAAAATGTATGAAATATCATTTCTTTCAGGTATTGCTGATCGTGAAACACTGGAGGCAAATGGGCAACAGTTTGTCACTCTGTTTGAATGACAGAGTCACATACAACGCAAACACTATTTTAATTCCAGATCTAGACTGCAATCGCCCTAAAATTCCAGTTCGAAACTCTCTAAGCCTTATCTCCATTTAACACAATTTACTCATTCAATTGGAGATATCAAAATAAAAAAATAACGAAAACTTTAAAAGAAATCTTATACCAAAACATAAATGATATACTGAATTTTGACTCAGAACTGAGTGTGAATCCTTCAAGCTGAACTTTTGTGGGCTTTGGTTGCCTCATTTATAAAATCACCCTACACATTTTGATACTAGATGAGTTAAAATATGTGCAATATTGCATAATACATGTGAAAGTATCACATAATTCTAATTACTATTGCAGTTATTATGAATAAACTGACAAGGAACTAAAGTTATATACAGTTATATATAGAAAAGTAGGATGTTCAATACAAATTAAATCAGACAGCTCTCTTTGGCCCAGAAAATTCTCTCCTGGTGCTGCTAAGTATTCATTCTTGCTGATCTGAGCTGCATTTGTAAGAAGGAAATAGTGTTCTTGCTAGCAAGAGGAAATATTCTCTCTCTCTCTCTTTCTCTCTCATCTCCACAAATCTTGGCCGCCTGACATTTTCAGTAAAATGAGATGTCAGCCAAACATACAGACCCAAGAACTCCCAGATCATGACATTTCCTCACAGACTAGCTATGCTGTCCTGAAGTAACCAAATTTTCTCAAATGGAAGGCACACATGCTATGGTCCCCAGCAGCTAACTAAAGCTGGTTAAGCTAGCTAGCAGACCCCTCAGCCAATTTACTCACTTTCAATTTACTCAGTTTCATTGTAACAAAATGATTAATACAAAGCCATGAAACATACAAGCCCAGGTGTCTGTATTTTAAACAATACAGACACATAGACCCAGGGAGAAAATTCCTTTGGGTGTACTTTTAATTTAGGCGGTGAGGTAGGATGAGGGTAGGAAAAAGGAAGTATTAGCCACCCAGTCAGGTCTGACTCTTTGTGACCCCATGGATGTTAGCTTGCCAAGGTTCTCTGTCCATGGAATTCTTCAAGCAAGAATAACTCATTTGGGTAGCCGTTCCCTTCTCCAGGGGATCTTCTCCACCCAGGGATGGATCAAACCCTCCTGCATTACAGGCATTTTCTTTATCCTCTGAGCCACCAGGGAAACCCCTGAGGGTAGGAACCTTTGGTAAAGGAAACACTAAGTTACAAAATTCCAGAGCCTTCCTGAAAGCCAACTGAAATTCAGTCAATATACTTTCTATAGGCCAAACTTACTTCCAAAATTTCCCTTTTGCAGAATGTTTACACTGCAGACTTTTGCTGGCCTCTTCTACTCTGGTATTGCTCAGTAAAGAAGCCAACCCTACAAATGTAACAAACATAGACTCCTGGTAACTCAGTAACAAATAGTACCCATTTACTAGCAGGGCAATTGATCCAAAGATGGTAGAGAGGTGCTTTTTAAAAAACTGCTTTCAAATTTAAGATTTAGTAGGTTCTATGAATACACGCTTACATTCCTTTCGGTAAAGCTCATTCATGATTAAATTAAGACTGCAAATCACAGAAACAGAAATGATAAGCCCACTAAACCCTCCCTGAGCCAATTATTTAACCTTAGTGCATTGCATTCCTCTTAGGGCTGCCAGATGGGAAACAAAGTCTCCCAAACTGTGGCAAATATGAGTCATAAATTATTAATGAGAATTGTGACATACATGGACATCACCGAAGAGCATCTCTATTCTTCTTATAGAGGGAGGAGGCCACCTTGATTTTAGAGAAAGAATGATCTTTTAAAGTTAAGTTTATGAGTGTGTAAATAATGAGTCCATAATGTTCTATCTCTGCCTAAATGTCTTCATAAAAAGTAAACTAATGCTGATCATAACAAGGCATTCCAGTTAGCCTTAGAAATGCTAACCTAATAGTTAGCAATTTTGCTTATACTTTTATTTTCTCATTACGTAACAATGATAATTTAATAAATACATGTGAAAGGCCACATACTACACAGCAACTATCCTGGGTTGGAAATAGCTTCTATTTATATAATTTAGCTGCTGATACACCAAATCTAGTATAGCTGTGACAAACATTTCACTATGCCTCTTTTGGAAGCTAAGAACAGACTGGACTCGTTCTCAGCTGGTTCTCCTCTGTGCTGGCCCACCCAAATGCAGAGTAGAGGTTAGGGACAAAAGATGGGGAGGTCCAGAGCATTAATGTTAACCTTTTGTAAATCTTAAAGGAACTCAGTTTGTCTGATTTGAAAATCATTTATGATGTGAGGAAAGAGGCAGGAAAAGGCTATTTTATAACTAGTGAAATAACATGGAGAAAAGAGAGAAAACTTCAAAGAGATGTGGAAGAGAAAGATGTAAAATGTGGCCTTGTAAGATGCCACCTAGTCTATCCCTGGACATATGACTGATATAAACCTTTACAGGTCACCTGGGATTTTTTTTTTCTCATACATGTAGGATGTATAAAAGAGTAGAGGATTGGGAGTGACCCCAGGGCACTTTTGTCTTCTAGGTATACAACATATCTCTAAAGTTTATAGAGGCAAATTTCTAACAACGGTAGCCAAGCCTCAAACAGAATGATTTAAAATAAAAGATCCCTCATTCCTGTCCTGAATAATGATATTAGGAACTGGATCCAGAATAATGGCAGACAAGGGTTTTTTAACATCCAGAATCAGGTCTGGTTTAAAGGGTGGGGACTGGCTCAGCTAAACAAAGAGGAAACATGTCCCTCCATCCTAATCCTGCTCAAATAGGCCTGCTCACAAAGGTAAGGTTTCTGTTCTCTTCTGTTGACTTCATGGGAAGTTGGCTGAGTCCCCAATTCTGCAGAGGGATGCAGGCAGAGGGGAGTACTGCAAACAGGCTTTACCCTAGGTGTTTAAATGATAAATGTGAAAGAAATGGTGTGGACACTGTCAGTGGGAGGAGGCACTGAACTGAACGCAGAAATATTGCTTAGCCTGGAGCTTTTTCTGGTATCTCTACTACATACCCTCAACTTCCTGCACTGACAAGAACACTATTTGGAAATCAAAATCCTTCCTAACACACACACACACAAACTCTGCCTTATTCATTTCAATATCCTGGCTTCCCACATGCTCCTAAATCCACACACTGGCACCAGTAGCCTGAAGTCTGTAAGTCTGAGCCATTAAGTACATCCTTACCCCTGAAAATTAGGAAAGATCATGATTTAAAGGGGTATTTATGATACTGTGTTGTTCCAGATAGATTTTGCTTTTTTGGGGGGTGGTTCTGATGTATTTGGGGAAGGCATGGAGTATATCTACATCCCTTTGGTCCCTGCTGGTACTCTCCAGTTCCCATACCCTCCTGCAGTCTCCTGCAAGTGCATAGATATTAGGGCAGGGCTCTGCATCTATTTTTACAACCAGGAACCATCTAGTTTGGGAACTTTGAAAGCCAGAAGAAGGCAGCAAGGGTTGCCAAGGCTCAGATTTCCTTGTCACAGTTCTCAACCAGGAGAACAGTTGAAAATCAACACCAGTTTGCCTCTTCTTTCTTATCTCTCCACCCCTACAATGTTCCAGGACTCCATACAGATATTACCTCCACACACAACACACACACACACACACACACACACACCCCCATCCCCCTGGGTTTAGAAGCTTTTTAATTCTTAAGGCAGCAAACCCACAAAGCTGAACTCCATACAGATATTACCTCCAACAAACACACACACACACACACACACCTGGGTTTAGAAGCTTTTTAATTCTTAAGGCAGCAAACCCACAAAGCTGAAAGGGTCTCTGCCACCATCCCTCTTCCGTCCCACGCCGCAAGGCTACACACAATAAAACCCCATACATTCCAAAGACCACAACATAACCCGGACCCGCCCGTGACTCCAGCACGCGTCCCATACCTGATATGCAGACGATGAAATTGGCTTGAAGAAGAAAAAGCACCTCCCAGACTATTTCCATCCTCTGATTCTCATTCCAAGTGCATCACTCGACGTGAAAACAGGGGGGGAAGGGGAAGCCCCACAAGGAACACACACATGCACACACGCACACTTCCTAGCGAGTGCACACTCGCACTTCCACCGGATAGTCGGCCGGGGACAGTCACCCCAAGATCAATATCGCAGTTTGAACTGTTCCAGCAAATTTCCCCTCGGGCTCGACGGACGTGCGCCCCAGACGTGCTGACACATGACCGATGCCTCGCTGCCCAGGAGGTCTCCTTGCTCACCGGTCTCTGCTCCTTGCACAGGCGGTGGAAATAGCACTAGCAGTGGCGGCAGCAGCCACCCGAACGCACCAGCTCTGGGCTCTTCCTGCAAAAACGAGACCGCGATCCGCCTGGCTCCCCAAGAAGACATAGACGATAGCCCCCCGCCGGGCCGGGCCGTGCAGTTTTAGGTCCCTGGCCGCTCGCAGTTTGCAGGCTAAGCCTCGGCAGTCCGCGACGAGTTGCCCTCGAAGTCCGCCCCCCTCACCGGGGCATGGTCAGAGGGTGGCTGCTCGGCGCCGCGCCGTTCTCCTCCTGCTCCCGGGTGCCAGAGGGACGCAGACACAGCATACAGAGAGACAGAAAGAGAGGCAGGGGTTACTGCCCGACACTGCCGTCCTCCTGCCGCCTCCGCAGACCCTTCCTGCCGCCCCAGTCTGCGCGCAGCCTGCCGCCTCGGAGCCCGGCTCGAGCGACACTCCAGGGCGTGGAGCAGGGGCCGTGCGGGGTCGGCTCCCCGCTGGCCTCGCGAGCTCACGGGCTTCCCACGGCGCGCGCGCCTGCTGTCCCTCTCCTATTTTTCTGGTCTCCCCAGAACCTCCAGTTCCCTCGCTTCCATGGTCCGCGACTAGTGCCGCCGCTGCGGCGATTTTCCGCAATGCAACTGCAGGGGTCGTTATTTCCTCGTCTACAGATCCCGGCGCCTCCCGATTCCGAAGGGAGGCGGGGGCGGGGAGGCGGGAGAGGGGCTCGGCCAGGTGAGCAGTCTCGCCGAGCCCGGGCCCAGCGTCAACCCGGCCGCCCGCCGCTCGGGGCGGAGGCAGGAGGGCGCGGCGGGGAGGCGAGGCCTAACGCGGCCATGAGGACGGGAAGCGGGACGTCGGGCTTCGGGGCAGCACGGCCGCCCAGGCCCAGCGCCGAGCCGCAGCCCCTCACTCTGCCCCGCCCTGGCGGCTGCTGTCACTACAGGATTTGGGGAGATTTTCCTCTCCTTAAAAAGAACTTTGCGCCAGCGGGTTAGGAGCGGGAGACCCGGGCGGACTCATCTTGCGAGTGCTGCGCTGCGCTCCCTCCGCTGTGGAGTATTGGGGATTTTTTTTTTTTTCTTTGCATAATTCATTCCGTTCCCTCTCTCCTGTCCCTCTCCTGCCCCCTCCTCCTGCCCCCTTTCCGCTCCGGTGCCAGAACAGTACTTACCCCAGAGTTCTCTCTGCAGGCTTCTAGACCAGGTCCTGCAAGTCCCTCACCTCCATCCTCCTGAAACGGGGAAAACCCGTCTTTCCAAGCCCGGGTGCGAGCAGTGGCCACTGCCAAACACGCTTCTGCCTAGCTCCAGGAAGATCCAGGCCTATTGGAAACCCGGGCTCTAGGAGAACGGGCTTCGCTTCTTTTCTTTCGTTTATTCTGTTTTTCTTTCGGAAAGCTCAAGTGCTTTACAGGTTTTTGCTGGGCTTCAGATCACTGCCAGCAATACTCAGCAGCTTCTTCAGATTTTCCCGCACCAACCGCGCGAGCGCGCACACACACAAGCCTAGAGCTCGGCTCCTCTAAGGCCTCGGGGAAGGTGGGGGCGGCCGGAGCGCCAACAGCCACCCAGGCGGAGGCTGTGGCCGGAGCCTCACGCTGTTCCGCAGAAGGTCCCCTCCGCGACCAGGAAAGGGCTTGCTTCCGGTCAACAGCTCGCGGTGTAGATGCAAAGGAGTCGGAAGGAGACCCTGGGCTCGGAACTGTTTCCTTGAGAAGGCTGGCAACGAAAAAAAAAAAAAAAAATTGCAGAGTTGTATTGCCTCTATAGCTGCTATAGAGGTCTGAGAAAACCCCAGACTCACCACTTTGGGAGTGCTGAAGAAAAGGACTGTGAAGGGGAAATCCCTGAAATGATCTCGGATTGCTCTGAGTTCTTGTTCAGATTGCAAACTATGACGTTTGGAAATTTTTCACGAGCGCGGATGGACACACAACAAAGACACGTAACCCACAAGGGTTGTTGTTGTTGTTTGTACTTTTTATTTTGGGGGGTTTAGAAACCATTTCAGTGTGAGGTTTGGGGTTCGGTCTAATAACTGCATAAAGGATGGAGAAGAAGGGAAATGGTTACCATTCATCTGCACAGTAAAGTTAGTGAGTCTTCCAGGCAGTGTGGCTTGTGAGAGTGCGGGACTGGAACCAAAGGAGTTTCAGTGCAGCGTTCCCAGGATTCTTGAACTTACTGTTCGGGAAGAAGTGCAGCCGCCTTTTTGCAGAGTGGCTGTCCGGTGCGGGGTTGGGGTGGAGGGCAGGGAGAGTGAGCAGTGCGAATAGCATGAGCTTTCCCAAAGCCGGGCAGACTTTGGGAGCCACAGCTGCTTAGTTCTGCTGCCTTCAGGGATTCGAAAAAAGAACCACAAGCAGACGACTGCTTTTTAAGACAGACGTGTGACTGAGCTATCTGTTTTCTGAGATGAAGGCCAGGGTCTCCAGGTGGTCAGCATATTAAAAATCTAGGCCCAGATGACGGAAATCCAGGATTCTTATGCAGAGAGCTTAGAGGTTCAGCAGGAAAGACACTGAGATCTCGAAATATTAAAAGAATCGAGATAGTGAGAACTAGTCAGTCATTTTAGGATACATGGGAGAGGGAGGAAGCTCCGCCCAAAAGAGAGTTTTGAAGAGAGAGAGAAAGCTGTTTGTTTGCTAAAGATGAACAGATTCCACCCTAGGTAGCTTTTGAAACCATAGACAGTGACCTACCTTCTGCACTTGGGAGTAGAATCTGCTTGCCAGCAGGAGAGCTCTCTCTGGAAGCAGAACAGTGCCTGGATTTTTATACCAGGATTCATTTATTAGCTGGGTTTTCAAGGTGGCAGTGGTAAAGAATCCTGCCAATGCAGGAGAAGTGAGAGACTCGGGTTGGATCCCTGGGTGGGGAGGATCCGGTGGAGTAGGAAATGGTAACCCACTCTAGTATTCTTGCCTAGAAAATTCAATGGACAGAGGAGCCTGGTAGGGTACATGGGGTTGCAAAGAGTCAGACAGGACTGAGCACTGAGGGACTGAATACAGCGCACCCATTTGTTTACTAATGAATTATGCAATTATTAACTGAATGCCAGATATGAGTCAAGCACACTGGCAAGTCGTTGGAGTTTTGTTACTAAAAATTCATAGCCCTTGTTTTCAAGACGCTTATAAACTATATTACCTTCTACATTTTGCCTTAAAAGGCAATGCCAGTAAAATAATACTTTTCTTTTTTCAGTCTGTGTATTCACCTTCAGCCCTATCAAGGAATATTTAATCAGTTCTCTGCCACCAAGTCCTTTTGATTAAAAACCCAAAAACATCAATTCATAGAATAGTATATAACTAAAACTAGTAATATGTATGTATCAATTGTTTGGTATGTGGTAGGCATTGCCAAATCCCTTCCATGAATAATCTTATTTAATCATATATATGAGGGAAATACTGTTATTACCTATATTTTACAGATGATAATACAAAGCCCTAGAGTGGTTATTTGTCCAAGGTCTCACAACTACTAATTGACAGTGTAGAGATCAGAGCTAAGCATTTCAGATTTAGATTCTGTGACAGACCATCTCCCTTCACTCTAGAAAATAAAATGGATCATCTTGTCATCTTGAGGAGGTAGAGGCCACAAGAAAAAATTTAAGGCATATTGAAATGTAATGGTAGATTATGCAGTTTAGAACTTAACTTATCTAGAATTGGGAGAAAGAAAAGATCACTGGAAATTGAATAATGAAAGGTGTTTTTGTTTGTTTGTTTGTTTTTTATTGCTGCATCGCACAGCTTTTGGAATCCTAGTTCCTAGTTCCCTGAGCAGGGATTGAACCTGGGCCCTTGGAAATGAAAGTCCCAACTACTGAACTGCCAAAGAATTTCCTCTAAGGCATTTCTAATGAAAGAATGTGAGTGCCTGCTAAGTGCCAACTCAGTTCTTGGCACTTGGAAGACAATAGTGAATTCAAAGTCACTCAAAATTTAGTTTCCGTGTTAGCATTTTCTAGAAGGAAAAAAAACAATATTTTCTTGAGTTACTTCTAGGCTCAACCCATGTTTTCTAAGAAATTTTTCATCTTAATCCACAAAATAACTCAGGAAAAGAGTGTATTAATTTTAAAATATCTGTCTTCACTCTTTACTTGTGTTTATTTTTTAGCCCATGAAACTAACAAAAGAAGTTTAAAAAACACTATGAAGCTAGAAAATATTTATTCTTATCCTTTTTTTTCATATTTTTAATTTTTTTAACTTTTTACAATATTGTGTTGGTTTTTGCTGTAAAACAACATGAATCCCCCATAAATGTCCCATAATTGTCTGTACATCCCCTCCCTCTGGGGCCCCCCAAGCCATCCCTCCAGGTTGTCACAGAGTCCAAGACTGGACTCCCTGTACTACAGAGCAGCTTCTTACCGGCTGTCCATCTTACACTTGTACCCAAGTCTTAATAACTACAAAGAATCTCTCTCCGCTATATCTGTCTTTGTCTTTTTCCTACTTTACAATTCTCTACTACAAATTCAGCACAAAGTATGTTACACATACAATAGAAAGTCTTGGCTGAGTCCAAGTGTGAGAGTCAGTTCCAGTTTTCCCAAAGAAAGGAAGGGACTTTTCCATTCCCTAGAAGAGAACAACATTGAAATTCTTTGGATTATTTTTCCACCTTCTCTTTTACTCAGCCCCACTGAAAAAGGAATGACTCATCTGGTTGATAAAATTTTTTGAGAATTTGACATCCATCACGGCACATTTCTCTGAGGCAGATCTTCTATATATTAGAAGACAAAGCAGATCCATCTCTCTTCCCTACTGCTCTCTTGGTCAACTTATATTCAGGCAAAATAGGTTCACAATTTCAGTATGTGTTTCTGGTCTCCATGCCATATTTAACTCAAGAATAATAGTGATTATCTGGGAAGGGAGGCAGGGGAATGAAGAGGGACAGGAGGGAGGTGTTACAAAGGAGTAAAAGGAAGCTTTTTAAAAGTAATGGATATATTCAATATCTTAATTGCATTGATGGCTTATGGATACATACATATGTCAAAAGTTGTCAAATTGTGCACTTTAAACATGTGAAGTTTATTTTATGTCAATTATGTCTCAAGGTTATCCATCAAAATTGATCACTAGCTTTTGCAAATAGAGGCAGACTATAATCATAAATAATCAGAAATGGATATATTTAATAAACTGTGGCCCAACTGGGCTTAGAGAAGCTCAACTTTAGCACACTGTTGCTGATCTATGTGAAATGTTACTCAGATTTTCAGAAGCATCAAAAATTATAGGAGTTATTCTTTGAGCTATTTCAAATCCTGAAAGATGATACTGTGAAAGTGCTGCACTCAATATACCAGCAAATTTGGAAAACTCAGCAGTGGCCACAGGACTGGAATAGGTCAGTTTTCATTCCAATCCCAAAGAAACGCAATGCCAAAGAATGCTCAAACTACCGCACAATTGCACTCATCTCACATGCTAATAAAGTAATGCTCAAAATTCTCCAAGCCAGGCTTCAGCAATACGTGAACCGTGAACTTCTAGATGTGCAAGCTGGTTTTAGAAAAGGCAGAGGAACCAGAGATCAAATTGCCAACATCTGCTGGATCATGGAAAAAGCAAGAGAGTTCCAGAAAACATCTATTTCTGCTTTATTGACTATGTCAAAGCCTTTGACTGTGAATCACAATAAACTGTGGAAAATTCTGAAAAAGATGGGAATACCTGACCTGCCTGACCTGAGGCAGGTCAAGAGGCAGACCACCTGACCTGCCTCTTGAAAAATCTGTATGCAGCTCAGGAAGCAACAGTTAGAACTGGACATGGAAGAACATACTGGTTCCAAATAGGAAAAGGAGTACATCAAGGCTGTATATTGTCACCCTGATATTTAACTTGTATGCAGAGTATATCATGAGAAATGCCGGACTGGAAGAAACACAAGCTGGAATCAAGATTGCCGGGAGAAATCTCAATAACCTCAGATATGCAGATGATACCACCCTTATGGAAGAAAGTGAAGAGGAACTCAAAAGCCTCTTGATGAAAGTGAAAGTGGAGAGTGAAAAGGTTGGCTTAAAGCTCAACATTCAGAAAACAAAGATCATGGCATCCGGTCCCATCACTTCATGGGAAATAGATGGGGAAACAGTGGAAACAGTGTCAGACTTTATTTTGGGGGGCTGCAAAATCACTACAGATGGTGACTGCAGCCAGGAAATTAAAAGACCCTTACTCCTTGGAAGGAAAGTTATGACCAACCTAGATAGCATATTCCAAAGCAGAGACATTACTTTGCCAACTAAGGTTCGTCTAGTCAAGGCTATGGTTTTTCCTGTGGTCATGTATGGATGTGAGAGTTGGACTGGGAAGAAGGCTGAGCACCAAAGAATTGATACTTTTGAACTGTGGTGTTGGAGAAGACTCTTGAGAGTCCCTTGGACTGCAAGGAGATCCAACCAGTCCATTCTGAAGGAGATCAGCCCTGGGATTTCTTTGGAAGGAATGATGCTAAAGCTGAAACTCCAGTACTTTGGCCACCTCATGTGAAGAGTTGACTCATTGGAAAAGACTCTGATGCTGGGAGGGATTGGGGGCAGGAGGAGAAGAGGATGACAGAGGATGAGATGGCTGGATGGCATCACTGAGTCAATGGATGTGAACTCCGGGAGTTGGTGATGGACAGGGAGACCTGGCGTGCTGTGATTCATGGGATCCCAAAGAGTAGGACAGGACTGAGTGACTGAACTGAACTGACTGTTTCTTTAATTTAGAAGTTATCACTCAAAGAAGTAGCTCTAATGTTGTCTCTGTATCTTTATATATTTTATCAGTATTGGACTATTAAGTTACAATGTAACTACCTTCTTGGGGACATATGATAAGCTTCCCTAGTATTAGATGGGGAGAGTTTCCTTGAAGTTTGTGAAAATTGTCCAGTCAGTCATTCCTGGAGAGAGGCAATTCTTGGGGCAAAAATTAAAACTTGGAAGATGAGCTTTTAGTGTGGAGCCAAGCAAAAATGCTTCCATCTCTCTGAGTTAGGATGAGAGACAAAGGAGTCTGTATATTCAGGAGCATGCTTAATGGTGATGGCTGGATTCTGCCACTTGGATGTGGGCTATGAGCTAGGCAGGGAGGAAGCCTTATAGTACAGCAGGAACATACCCCAAGGGAAACCAGTAAAATCGGCATGTAATTCTGTAATTTGAGAGCAATCATATATAGTAACCACTTAAAAAGTATCTTTGAATGTTCTTCTTTTCTACTGTGTCTTCAGATGACTATTGATAAACACCGTAACACTGTGAGAAAATTTGTGTACCAACACTTAGGCTACAATGATAAGGGGTCTTGCAGCAGATCAAAAGCTAATGTAGAGGTGGTAGCAGAAGGAAACACATGGTTGTACACCAAACTGCAGAGTGTGATGGAAAGTGACACAGCAGGTAAACCATAGGTGAAACTGAGAACTATACTGAAGAAAGGATCAGATGAAGACTCAGATGATGACATGGATTGTGAGCACTGATATCCTCAGGAGTTAGTAGGTGGGAGAGAAGAACCTCAAAAGCAATCTACAATTGTACAATTCAGCATGCAAGCTGAGGCCACCAAGCAGTGTCTTAGTTTCCTGTTGCTTCTGTGATAGATTATTACACATCAAGTGGCTTAAAATGACAGAAAATTTTAATCTTTCAGTTCTGGAGGCCAGAATTCTGAAATAAGTCTGAAGTGTAGCTTTGTTTCTAGAGTCTCAAGGTGAGAATTCATTCCTTGCCTTTTTCAGTTTCTAAGAGGTTGTCCTCATTCCTTTGCTCATGGCTCACATTCAGCACTGCCTTCTCTTCAACCTCTGCTTCAATCATCATATCTTCTTTTACTCCCTGATTCCCTGCCCCCTTTTTTTTAAATAAAGATCCTTGTGATTACATTGAGTTCCCTGGATAATCCAGGATAATCTCTTCCCTCTCAAAATCTTTAAATTAATCACATTGCAGAATTCCCTTTGCCACAGAAGGTAAGATATTTACAAATTCTAGGGATTAAGATGTTGACATATTTTTGAAATAGGACATGTCTTTTGCTTTTTAAATCTATTTTAAATTAACTACACTTACAGAAATACACTCATATTGGTTAATAGAATACAGTTTTACTTATCCTATACAATTTAAACCAAAAAAGGTGGTACATGGTTTACTTTTAAAAAGAAAGAAAAAGGACTGGCAATCTGGTTTATTTTATCTATTACAATATATATAAAAGATCCTCCATCAAACGCTGCAAAAGCAACAGCATGAACCTTGAGAAATTAAATTTTGGTTTGTCTCTAAGGATGTATTTTTGAAATAGGATTCTTCTCATCCATTCTATAATTTGTAACCAACATAAGAAGTTTCAATTTTTAGTGGAGACAATGGATATTTTATTTCTGTAAATTACTATTCCTTATTTGTTATTTAAATTAGGACAGAAGAATAATTACTAAGAAAAGGTACATGCTAACTCTATAGAGTTTTGCTCAATAACTTAAAATTCAGTTTGGAAATTAGCAATACCCATACTATACTTTTCTTCTTTTCATTACAATTGATCTCTCTCTCTCAAGTATCCAGGCTTCTGCATGCAAGATTTTAAAAGTGAAAGACTTATTTAGAATGAATAAATAGCAGGAATTCTGTAAACTATTTCTGAAATTTTTAATTAGTCTATTTGTTTATTTAAATAACTTCAGTCTTTCTTACATTTGTGTCCTGGATTTGATGGTAGATTTGATGGTACATTGCAGTTCAGGTCAGTTCAGTTGCTCAGTTGTGTCCAACTCTTTTCGACCCCATAGACTGCAGCATGCCAGGCTTCCCTGTCCTTCACCAACTCCTGGAGCTTCCTCAAATTCATGTTCATGGAGTCAGCAATGCCATCCAACCATCTCATCCTCTGTTGTTCCCTTCTGCTCCTGCCTTCGATCTTTCTCAGCATCAGGGTCTTTTCCAATGAGTCAGTTCTGAGTATCAGGTGGTCAAAATATTGGAATCTCAGCTTCAGCATCCATTCTTCCAATGAATATTCAGGACTGATTTCCTTTAGGATTGACTGGTTTGATCTACTTGCAGTCCAAGGGACTCTCAAGAGTCTTCTCCAACACCGCACTTCAAAAACATTAATTCTTCAACACTCAGCTTTCTTCACAGTCCAACTCTCACATTCATACCTAACTACTGTAAAAACCATAGCTTTGACTAGATGGACCTTTGTCTAGGACCTTTGTCTCTGCTTTTTAATATGCTGTCTAGGTTGGTCATAGCTTTTCTTCCAAGGAGCAAGCGTCTTTTAATTTCATGGCTGCAGTCACCATCTGAAGTGATTTTGGAGTTAAAAAAAAAAAAAGGATCTCACTGTTTCCATTGTTGCCCATCTATTTGCCGTGAAGTAATGGGACCAGATGCCATGATCTTAGTTTTCTGAATGTTGAGTTTTAAGCCAGCGTTTTCACTCTTCTCTTTCATTTTCATCAGGAGGCTCTTTAGTTCTTTGCTTTCTGCCATAAGGGTGGTGTCATCTGCATATCTGAGGTTATTGATATTTCTTCCAGCAATCTTGATTCCAGCTTCTGCTTCATACAACCTGGCATTTTGCACCATGTACTCTGCATACAAGTTAAATAAGCAGGTTGACAATATACAGCCTTGTTGTATTCTTTTCTCATTTTGAAATCAGTCTATTGTTCCATGTCCAGTTCTAACTGTTGCTTCTTGACTTGCATACAGATTTCTCAGGAGATAAGTCGGGTGGGCTGGTATTCCCATCTCTTTAAGAATTTTCCAGTTTGTTGTGATCCACACAGTCAAAGGCTTTGGGGTAGTCAATAAAACAGAAGTAGATGTCTTTCTGGAATTCTTTTGCTTTTTTAAAGATCCAGCAGATGTTGGCAATTTGATCTCTGGTTCCTTTGTCTTTTCTAAATCCAGCTTGGACATCTGGAAGTTCACTGTTCACGTATTGCTGAAGCCTGGCTTAGAGAATTTTGAGCATTACTTTACTAGCGTGTGAGATGAATGCAATTGTGCAGTAGTTTGTGAATTCTTTAGCATTGACTTTCTTGGGGATTGAAATGAAAACTGACCTTTTCCAGTCCTGTGGCCACCGCTTAGTTTTCCAAATTTGCTGCCATATTGTGTTCAGCACTTTCACAGCATAATCTTTTAGAATTTGAAATAGCTCAACTGGAATTCCATCACCTCCACTAGCTTTGTTCATAGTGATGCTTTCTAAGGCCCACTTGACTTCACATTCCAGGATGTCTGGCTCTAGGTGAGTGATCACACCATTGTGATTATCTGGGTTATGAAGATCTTTTTTGTACAGTTCTTCTGTGTATTCTTGCCACCTCTTCTTAATATCTTCTGCTTCTGTTAGGTCCATACCATTTCTGTCCTTTACTGAGCCCATCTTTTTATGAAATATTCCCTTGGTATCTCTAATTTTCTTGAAGACATCTCTAGTCTTTCCTATTCTCTTGTTTTCCTCTATTTCTTTGCTTTGATCACTGAGGATGGCTTTCATATCTCTCCTTGCTAATTTTTGGAACTCTGCATTCAAATGGGTATATCTTTCCTTTCTCCTTTGCTTTTCACTTATCTTCTTTTCACAAATATTTGTAAGCCCTCCTCAGACAGCCATTTTGCTTTTTTGCATTTCTTTTCCATAGGGATGGTCTTGATCCCTGTCTCCTGTACAGTGTCATGGACCTCCGTCCATAGTTCATCAGACACTCTGTCTATCAGATCAAGTACCTTAAATCTATTTGTCACTTCCACTGTATAATCATTAGGGATTTAATTTAGGTCATACCTGAAAGGTCTAGTGGTTTCCCCCACTTTTTTCAATTTAAGTCTGAACTTGGCAATAAGGAGTTCATGATCTGAGCCACTGTCAGCTCCCAGTCTTGTTTTTGCTGACTGTATAGAGCTTCTCCATCTTTGGCTGCAAAGAATATAATCAATCTGATATTGGTGTTGACCATCTGGTGATGTCCATGTGTAGAGTCTTCCCTTGTGTTGTTGGAAGAGGGTATTTGCTATGACCAGTGCGTTCTCTTGACAAACCTCTATTAGCCTTTGCCCTGCTTCATTCTGTACTCCAAGGCCAAATTTGCCTGTTACTCCAGGTGTTTCTTGACTTCCTACTTTT
The DNA here is from genome assembly GCF_027580195.1 of Bos mutus. Taxonomy (NCBI): domain Eukaryota; kingdom Metazoa; phylum Chordata; class Mammalia; order Artiodactyla; family Bovidae; genus Bos; species Bos mutus. The sequence continues at coordinate 60,452,860 of NC_091635.1, read as the reverse complement.
GCATTCCAGTCCCCTATAGTGAAAAGGACATCTTTTTTAGGTGTTACTTCTAAAAGGTCTTGTAAGTCTTCATAGAACCATTCAACTTCAATTTCTTCAGTGCTTGGTTGGGGCATAGACTTGGATTACCGTGATATTGAATGGTGTGCCTTGGAAATGAACAGAGATCATTCTGTCGTTTTTGAGATTGCATCCAAGTACTGTATTTCAGACTCTTTTGTTGACTATGATTGTTACTCCATTTCTTCTAAGGGATTGCTGCCCACAGTAGCAGATATAATGGTCATCTAAGTTAAATTCACCCCTTCCAGTCCATTTTAGTTTGCTGATTCCTAGAAAGCCGACGTTCACTCTTGCCATCTCCTATTTGACCACTTCCAGTTTGCCTTGATTTATGGAGGACCTAACATTCCAGGTTCCTATGCAATATTGCTCTTTACAGCATCAAACCTTGCTTCTATCACCAATCCCATCCACAGCTGGGTGTTGCTTTTGCTTTGGGTCTGTCTCTTCATTCTTTCTGGTGTTATTTCACCACTGACCTCCAGTAGCATATTGGGCGCCTACCCACCTGGGAAGTTCATCTTTCAGTGTCCTATCTTTTTGCCTTTTCATACTGTTCATGGGGTTCTCAAGACAAGAATACTGAAGTGGTTTGCCATTCTTTTCTCCAGTGGACCACATTTTGTTAGAACTCTCCACCAAGACCCACCCATCTTGAGTGGCCCTACACAACATGGCTTAATTTCATTGAGTTAGACAAGGCTGTTATCCATGTGATTAGATTGTCTAGTTTGTTTATCGAAGCATTATTTACAAAAAATCAAGATATGTGTGTCCACTGATGGATAAATACTTTTTTAAAGTGATATATATATACACTCAGCCATAAAAAAATAACCAAATTTTGCTATAGTGACAACATTGATATTTCTAGAGGGAATTACGCTAACCAAAATAAGTCAGAGAAAGACAAAATAATGTGTGATTTCACTTATGTGTGCTATATATAAAACAAGACAAGTAAACAGGAATAACAAAACAGCTTCATAGATACAGAGAACAAGCATGGACTTTCTAGAGGGGAGGAGTATGGGGTGGGGTGGGGTGGAATAACAAAAAAAAAAGGCAATTTTCTTGATTCTCATGATCATTTCACAATGTACATTTCTATAAAACCATCATATTATATATCTCAAATGCATATAATTTTTACCAACAAGACCTCAATAAAACTTTGGAAAAGGTATTAAAATTTTAAAGAAAAACAAATTAAAATAAAGTAGTTCCAAATATCTGAAATAATCTGAAGATTAAGGTAATCATCCTTTAAAAGAAAAAAAGATATATATATAAAAATATATATATATATATATATGTTTGAATATATATTTGAACAAATATATATATGTATATATGCATATATAGTGCATGTGTGCTAAATGGCTTCATCATGTCCAACTCTTTGTGACTCTATGGACTATAGCCCACCAAGCTTCTATATTCATGGAATTCTTCAGACAAGAGTACTGGAGTGGGTTGCCATGCCTTCTCCAGAGCATCTTCCCAACCCAGGGACCGAACCCTCATATTCTGTATCTGCTACGTTGCAGATGGATTCTTTAGTGCTGAGCCATAAGGGAAGCCTATATATATATATAGATGTACGCCTGTAAGTTGTATTTACAGTATGATCGCCATTGCTAGTGTTGTCCAATACAGTTTCTAATTTTAGCCATTCAGAGTGTCAAGATCAATTGCTGTTGTTTGTGAGAAAGAATAGTAAATGTGGGCAGTAGCACAGAGCAGCCTAATTCCTATGTTCCACTCATTCTCAGTCAAATGCTCCTCAATGCCCAAACCTTACAAATAAACCTCTCTAGGGTGCTAGTATCATCTGTTCATTTAAAGTCCAAAATTAGAAATGGTTGTGTTTTTAACTATATCAAGTTCTTAAAGCAGTTCCCGATCAATTTATTTATTGTTACATCAGATATTTTCAAGCACATCTGCAAGCTTCCTTGGATGATAGCAACAATAACGAAGGAGAAAGTTTAAGGTACATAAACCTTGATTAAGAAGCATGGCCCTGTATCAGAAGGAAGGGTTCATTCCCAGTCATAAGTCCATTTCACCCAAATAACGCTGCTTGATGTGATCTTCTGGATGAGAAACAGATGTGTCACTGAAACATCACAATATTCTGTGCCTTGCACAGATCACCTTCATCCATGGTATCTACATTAAACTTTTCATTTATCTTCAAATCTCCTAATGGTGTCTAAGCTCAGGAGATGTTGGTGTAAGAAACTATGGACACTCATTACCGGGAGAAAAGAGAGGCACTGGGTTGGTATAGCACCTAGATGAATGAATTAACTAAAATGGAGGATAAGTGCCTGATGGTGGTGACTCACAGTCCAAGCACAATATTAAAAAGGATGTGGAAATTTTGAGTTTATTCTGAGCCTGTGCTCCACATTTGTAAGACATAGCAATCTATACTTTGTGGAAATAGTCTGGTTACAGGTGAAACATCTACACGAAGTAAGACCCCAGTAACCGTTAAGATCTCCAAGTAACAGTTATTATCTCTGCAAGAGATGGTGGTCCAGGATGAGGCAGGGTGTCAGGGTCTCTATTAGAGAATCAAAATTCATTTAAGACCATATAACTTGAGCTACATTCTAATGAGATATGTTTGAAAAGGATGATTCATTTTGTATCACTTTGATGTATTTTTATTTTTAGAAGTTTTAATACAACCAGTTAAACATTAGCTCTTTTATGAACTTGGGTTTGAATGCACCCTCAATATTTCAAAAATCTTTCATATTGAAAAGTAGAATGAATACAGATCAGAAAAAATATATGAGATTCCATGCCAATGATTTATGGTACCATGGGAAGTTTTTCATTTGCCTGGTAAAGTTTCCTCACTTGTAAAAAGGGAGTAAAATCTTTGGGGATGTGGAGAGGGTTGAAACTCAGATGGTAAAGACTCTTCTAACTCTCCTAGCTTTAAGAGCATATTCAATCTTTAGAGCACATTTTCATTATATATTTTCAAAATTACTTTTTGCAAAGTGTCCATAAAAAGCAATATAATTTCAAAGTTATTTGTTTTACATTTTATTGGAGTATCATTGATTTAAAAAAAAGCAGAAGAACCAGAGATCAAATTGCCAACATTAGATGGGAATACCAGACCACCTGATCTGCCTCTTGAGAAATTTGTATGCAGATCAGGAAGCAACAGTCAGAACTGGACATGGAACAACAGACTGGTTCCAAATAGGAAAAGGAGTACGTCAAGGCTGTATATTGTCACCATGCTTATTTAACTTATACGCAGAGCACATCATGAGAAACGCTGGACTGGAAGAAACACAAACTGAAATCAAGATTGCGGGGAGAAATCTCAATAACCTCAGATATGCAGATGACACCACCCTTATGGCAGAAAGTGAAGAGGAACTAAAAAGCCTCTTGATGAAAGTGAAAGTGGAGAGTGAAGAAGTTGGCTTAAAGCTCAACATTCAGAAAACCAAGATCATGGCATCCGGTCCCATCACTTCATGGGAAATAGATGGGGAAACAGTGGAAACAGTGTCAGACTTTATTTTGGGGGGCTCCAAAATCACTACAGATGGTGACTGCAGCCATGAAATTAAAAGACCCTTACTCCTTGGAAGGAAAGTTATGACCAACCTAGATAGCATATTCAAAAGCAGAGACATTACTTTGCCAACTAAGGTTCGTCTAGTCAAGGCTATGGTTTTTCCAGTGGTCATGTATGGATGTGAGAGTTGGACTGTGAAGAAGGCTGAGTGCCGAAGAATTGATGCTTTTGAACTGTGGTGTTGGAGAAGACTCTTGAGAGTCCCTTGGACTGCAAGGAGATCCAACCAGTCCATTCTGAAGGAGATCAGCCCTGGGATTTCTTTGGAAGGAATGATGCTAAAGCTGAAACTCCAGTACCTTGGCCACCTCATGCGAAGAGTTGACTCACTGGAAAAGACTCTGTTGCTGGGAGGGATTGGAGGCAGGAGGAGAAGGGGATGTCAGAGGATGAGATGGCTGGATGGCATCACTGACTCGATGGACGTGAGTCTGAGTGAACTCTGGGAGTTGGTGATGGTCAGGGAGGCCTGGTGTGCTGAAATTCATGGGGTCACAAAGAGTCGGATATGACTGAGCGACTGATCTGATCTGATCTGATCTGGTTCCTAGGTATTTAATTCTTTTTTGTTATGATTGTAAATGGGATTGTTTTCATAACTTCTCTTTCTCATCTTTTATTGTTAGTGCATAGGAATACAAGGGATTTCTGTGTTATTTATTTTGTATCCTGCAAGTTTACAAAATTCATTCTAGCAGTTTTCTGGTAGCATCTTCATGGTTTTCTATGTGTAGAAAACTCTGGGAAATAGTGAAGGACAGGAAAGCCTGCTCTGCCGCAGTCCATGGGGTCACAAAGTCAGACATTACTGAGTGACTGAGCAACAAATGTACAATGTGACATAAGCGGCACACAGTGAGAGTTTCACTTCTTTTCTAATTTGGATTCCTTTTATTTATTTTTCTTTTCTGATTGCTGTGGCTAACATTTTTTAAGGTAAGATTATATCGCTATAAACTTCCCTCTTAGAACTTCTTTTGTTGTGACCCATAGGTTTCGGTTTGTCATGTTTTCATTGTCACTCTTCTCTAGGTATTTTTTAAATTCCTCTTTGATTTCTTCATTGATCCATTGGTTATTTAGTAACACAATGTTTAGCTACATGTGATTGTGTTTTTTATGATTTCCCCCCTGTAGTTTATTTTAAATTTCATAGCACTGTGGTTGGAAAAGTTGTTTGATATGGCATCTAAAATAAATTTTCTTCCACTTCCTGTGACTTGATTTGTGACCCAAGGTGTGATCTATCCTGGAGAAACCTCCATGTGTACTTCAGAAAAAAATGTTGCTTTCAGATGAAATATCAATTAGGTCTCTCTCGTCTAAAGTGTCACTTAAGGTTTATGTTCCCTTTTTAATATTCTGCCTGGGTGATGTGTCCATTAGTGTAAATTTGGTATTAAAGTCCCCCACTATTATTGTGCTACTCTCAATTTCCCCTTTTATGACTGTTAGTTTTTACCTTATATATTGAGATGGTTTTATCTTGGGTGCATAAATAGTTACAATTTTTACATCTTTTTCTTAGATTAATCCCTTGATCATTATGTAGTGTCCTCCTTTTCTGTTTTAACAGTCTTTATTTTAAGGTCTATATTATTTGATATGAATATTGCTACTCCAGTTCTCTTTTGATTTTCATTTGTGTGGAATATCTTTTTCCATCCTTTGACTTTCAGTCTGTATGTGTGTCTAGGTCTGAAGTCGTTCTCTTATAGGCATCATATATGAGTCTTATTTTTGTATCCATTCAGCTAGTCTATGTCTTTTTGTTGGAACATTTAATCCATTTGCATTAAGGAGGTCATTGATATATATATTCCTACTGCCATTTTCATAATTGTTTTGGGGGATTTTTGTAGGTCTGTTTTCCTTCCTCTTTTGTTCTCTTCTCTCACTTTTCTTGCCTAGAGAATTTCCTTTGGTATTTGTTGTAAAGGTGGTTTTGTGATGCTGAATTCTCTTAGCTTTTGTTTGTCTGTAAAGCTTTTGATTTCTCCTTCAAATATGAATGACAGCCTTGCTAGGTAGAGTATTCTTGCTTGTAGACTTTTCCCTTTCTTTACTTTAAGTATATCCTGCCACTCCATTCTGGCTTGCAGTGTGTCTGCTGAAAATCAACTGATAACCTTATGGGGATTCCCTTGTATATTAGTTGTTGCTTTTAAAGTTTTTATTTGTATTTTATTTTTGTTCATTTGAATGATATGTGTTTCAGAGTGTTCCTCCTTGGGTTTATCTTATGTGCTTCCTTGACTTGGGTAATTATTTTCTTTCCTATGTTAGGGAAGTTTTTGACTATAATCTTTTCAAACCTTTTCTCAGGCACTTGCACTTCTTTTTCTGGGAATCCCTCTAACTCTAATGTTGATGAATTTATTGTTTCAGAAGTCTCTTAGACTGTCTTCATTTCTTTTCATTCTCTTTTCTTTTTTCTGTCTGTGGCAGAAATTTTCAGCATCCTATCTTCCAGGTTACTTTTCTGTTCTTCTGTGCCAGTTATTCTGCTATTGATTCCCTCTAGTGTACTTTTCATTTCAGCCATTGTCTTGTTCATCTCTTTGCTTGTTCTTTAGTTCTTCAAGATCTGTGTTAAAGTTTTCTTGTAACTTCTTGATCTATGCCTCCATTCTTTTTCTGAGGTCTTGGATCATCTTTAGTATCATTATTCTGAATTCTTTTTCAGATATATTGCTTATCTCCTCTTTATTTAATTGTTCTTATAGGTTTTTGCCTGCCTCCTTCACCTGCAGCACATTTCTTAGTCATCTCATTTTGTCAAAATTATTGTGCTCATTCCACAGGATGCACGCTTATAGTTCCTCTTGCTTCTGTTATCTTCCTCCTTGGTTATCTTCCTCCTTGTTATCTATCTCCTTGGGTGAGATTTTTCCAGAGGCCATGGCCAGCAGGGTCTTCTCTTTGCTCTGTGGTTGTCACTGCCCTATCAGGGGCTGGGTTTGCTCCCTAGTTGTTGAAGTAGAGACCCTTAGATCTGTTTCTTGGCTGTGATTCTGATTTGTGGTTTGAGGTAAGCAAGATTGGAGGAGCCTTACTGAGAGACAAGCCACTAAGCATTCCTCCTCTGGAGATTTTCATCTGTGAATGTGCTCTTTTGTGTCCCCTTTCACTCATTGTGCAGGCTCACAAAGTATACAGCTGTTGATACTACTCTTTGTTCTGTCTAAACTGGTATGCTGGCAACTCGCTGTAGTGATTATCAGGTGTTTTTACCCGGCCTCTGGTGAAGATCCACTGAGTTCAGGTCCCAGGACTACAATAGTATCTGGACTCATGGTGGGAGCTATAGAAGCAGTTCAGACTCTGGTCTGGTCTAAACCTTGTGCTTACATGCCCACAGAGATAATCATTACTAAAGCCAGACCTGGATCAGCTGCAAGAACACTTGTTCTTTTGGATGTTTCCCAGGTGCTGAATTTAGGAAGCCATCGGTGGAGATACAACTTCAAAGTTCATGCACCCATGAGGAGAGATTTCAGCTCTTCTTCCTTAGTCATACACCCCTGGGATTCAGTTGTGGTTTCAGCCCCTCCCCTGGGTCCCAGAACCCACCGGTAAGTTTCCTAGTAGCAAGAGCTATCAGCGTGCTCCTGGGACAGCATGGAGGGTCCCTGCACCCACTTGTGTATTTCTTAGAAGTGGGAGATTTGTGTACAGTCCTGGTACAGTAAGGCAAGCTCTGGCATCCACTGGTGAATTTCCAGTGGTTGGGAAAGTTATCCACAACCTTCTGGATCAGCAAGAGCAGGTCCTGAGGCCTGCTGGCAGCATTGATAGTAGCTAGAACTGTCCATACATTTAAGGTCAATTGGGGCAGGTCGTATGGCCCAATGGCAGAATTCCTAGTGGGGAAATCTGTCTTTGCCCTTCTAAGTTAGTGGGTATGGGACCTGGTGTCTGTGCATGGATCTAGAAGATGTGGTCAGTGTCTGCCTATGGAGCCCAAGATGGCGGCAGTGACTTATACTCACACTGGAGCTCCTGAATGCAGTGTCCTATTGCCTGGGAGTGTTCACAGGGAAATAAATTATGATGGTGATCTTGCACCTCTCCTCAGGCACCTCCCAATAATGGTGCTTTGCCTCTTTGGTGTATCAGGCTTCTTTTTGGTATACTGACATTTGCCATGGCCCAATCTAACCCTGGCTGCTTCTACATCTAACATAGGCTGTTTCCACTCCTAACCCTAGTCCTCTCCCTGAGCCTGAGCTTTGGAGTTTGAGCTTCAGCACCTGACTCCCACCCTCACTATCAGAGGGGTATCTCACGTTGGGGAACTCAGTGTGGTGGTTCTGACCCTCTGTGTAGGCTACTCTCCATATTGCTTTCCACAAACCAGTTACTGCTCTCTCTTCTTTCAGTTCAGTTCAGTCACTCAGTCGTGTCCGACTCTTCACAACCCCATGAATCACAGCACACCAGGCCTCCCTGTCCATCACCACCTCCCGGAGTTCACCCAAAGTAATGTGCATCAAGTCGGTGATGCCATCAGCCATCTCATTCTCTGTCACCCTTTCTCCTCCCGCCTCCATCTGTCCCAGCATTAGGGTCTCCCTTCTTTAGGTGCTGAAATTCTCCCTCTGTCCAGTCTAATCTCTCCACGGTGAGGAGTCTTCCCAAGGTGCATGAAACTTTCTTCCTTCACAGCTCCCTCCCCCTGATTTCTTTTTTTTTTTTTCCTTTTGTTCTGCCTTGTCCTGCTGGAGGTTTTCTTATCTTTCTGGACATCTGAGTTCTTCTGTAGGTATTCAGTAGCAGTTTTGTGTGAATTACTCCAACTGTAGATGCATTTTCAATGTTTCTGTGAAGGGAGGTGAACTCTGCTTCTTACTCCTCTGCCTTTTTTATCTCGCACCTGAATTTATTGTTTAAAGAAAAAAAATGTTGACTTTTTGTATATTAGTCAATTTCTTTCATGTCTATGCAATTTAAGAGATTAATAGCTACAACATTTAAAGCTGACAACTGAATTTTTCTGAAGGCTTGTTGACCAATGAAAATAAATAAATACACATAGCAAACTAGAAATGGATTTGGTGTCTTAGTGTTAGACTGGAAAATGTTGTCAGATGATTTGAATCAGAAAATAGAGACTGAATGTAGTTATGTCCATCACAAAAGCCTAGCATCTGCAACATTGGTAGATAGCATTGCCTATAAAAGCAACTATAGACCTTAAATTAAGGAAGCCATGAATAGTTTCTAGCAGAGAGCTTTTACAAAATCATCTATCACACTACCTTTGTATCTTAAGTTAAGGACTACATAAAATATCAGAAAAAAGGCATAGAGGGTGGAGATGGGAAAAGCTATAAAGAAATACATAATAGACAGCTTCTACTAAGTGTTTTTTTTTTTCACATGATGGTGGAAGCAGGTGGTTACTGTGATTTTGTATTCTGGTCTCAGATTTATCGTTGGAATTAGTGTCTTCATTTTTGTGAACGGAATTATATATTTCAATTCTACTATTTTTAAGTAGTTGTAATGCAATTTGCTTTAGCTTAAATGAGAAACATAAAAAGGGATTGATAGGTTCTGAATTTTTAGAACACCTTTCAATATGATCAAAAGCAAAAGGTATCCCAAGTCCACTCTTCAAAAAACAGAAATTGGCCATCTGCTGCAGAATTATTCTACTGTAAAATGCTCTGTAAACAACAAGAATTTACTGTATAGCAAGGGAAACGTATTCAATATCTTGTAATAAACTATAATGGAAAATACTTGAAAAAACAAATATATATGCAGATATGTTTTTAAATAAATAACTTTGCTGTATACCTGAAACTAACACGCTATAGTAAATCAATTATATTTCAATAAGAAAAAAGCAAAATGCAGTGTGTTCAATAGAGTAGTCACAGCCCAAAATATACTCCTTGACTAAATTGATACTTGAACAGAGTCATGACACTTTGTGCTTCCAAAAAAATACCTTTACAATGCTTATTTAAGATGCTATTCATCTCTCTTTAACAGAACTAGTGAAAACAAAGATTATTCTTAATTTCTCCATACCTGAAAAATGTAAATACCTCTACCAAATTCACTAGTAATCTTAAAAAATTGTTGCATAGCATCCAGGAGAGACCAGGGAGGAAGACTACCTTGCTCTTTATAAAGTAAATGCTATGTTGGGATTTATGCAGAAAGGCAATTAAAACTATTTTAACTTTGTTCATCTTGTTTTGTCTTGTCTTTGAAGTTTTGCTTTCTTCTGTTACTTCTTTTTTCTAAATCTTCTCCTGTTTATATTCTTTTTGTGTTCATTTTTCTACACTGTACTTGCAAGTAGAATCTAAACTGAAAGCCTACTTGTGCAGGTTCTTGCCTCCAATGTCCACAATTGCCAGACCTAGAGCATTTTCTTTTGTGGGAATACTCATTGTCCTTTTAATATTCCATAGACAAAAATAATTACCGAGTTGATCATGTGGATTTAATCTGCAGGTTGGATAGCTCATAGAAATGTTTTTGATCCTCTTCCTTGGTTTCTCCACCTCTGAAGCAAAAGTGTGGTTTTATTCCAAGTTCTTTTTTTTTTTTTTTAATTTTATTTTATTTTTAAACTTTACAATATTGTATTAGTTTTGCCAAATACCAAATACCGCCACAGGTATACCCGCGTTCCCCATCCTGAACCCACCTCCCTCCTCCCTCCCCTACCCTCCCTCTGGGTCATCCCAGTGCACCAGCCCCAAGCATCCAGTACCGTGCATCGAACCTGGACTGGTGACTCGTTTCATACATGATATTATACATGTTTCAATGCTATTCTCCCAAATCTCCCCACCCTCTCCCTCTCCCACAGAGTCCATAAGACTGATCTATACATCAGTGTCTCTTTTGCTGTCTCGTACACAGGGTTATTGTTACCATCTTTCTAAATTCCATATATATGTGTTAGTATACTGTATTGGTGTTTTTCTTTCTGGCTTACTTCACTCTGTATAATAGGTTCCAGTTTCATCCATCTCATTAGAACTGATTCAAATGTATTCTTTTTAATGGCTGAGTAATACTCCATTGTGTATATGTACCACAGCTTTCTTATCCATTCATCTGCTGATGCACATCTAGGTTGCTTCCATGTCCTGGCTATTATAAACAGTGCTGTGATGAACATTGGGGTACACGTGTCTCTTTCCCTTCTGGTTTCCTCAGTGTGTATGCCAAGCAGTGGGATTGCTGGATCATAAGGCAGTTCTATTTCCAGTTTTTTAAGGAATCTCCACACTGTTCTCCATAGTGGCTGTACTAGTTTGCATTCCCACCAACAGTGTAAGAGAGTTCCCTTTTCTCCACACCCTCCCCAGCATTTATTGCTTGTAGACTTTTGGATTGCAGCCATTCTGACTGGCGTGAAATGGTACCTCATAGTGGTTTTGATTTGCATTTCTCTGATAATGAGTGATGTTGAGCATCTTTTCATGTGTTTGTTAGCCATCTGTATGTCTTCTTTGGAGAAGTGTCTATTTAGTTCTTTGGCCCATTTTTTGATTGGGTCATTTATTTTTCTGGAGTTGAGCTGTAGGAGTTGCTTGTATATTTTTGAGATTAGTTGTTTGTCCGTTGCTTCATTTGCTATTATTTTCTCCCATTCTGAAGGCTGCCTTTTCACCTTGCTAATAGTTTCCTTTGTTGTGCAGAAGCTTTTAAGTTTAATTAGGTCCCATTTGTTTATTTTTGTTTATTTCCAATATTCTGGGAGGTGGGTCATAGAGGATCCTGCTGTGATGTGTGTCGGAGAGTGTTTTGCCTATGTTCTCCTCTAGGAGTTTTATAGTTTCTGGTCTTACGTTGAGATCTTTAATCCATTTTTTTTTAAATTTTATTTTATTTTTAAACTTTACATAATTGTATTAGTTTTGCCAAATATCAAAATGAATCCGCCACAGGTATACATGTGTTCCCCATCCTGAACCCTCCTCCCTCCCCATACCATCCCTCTGGGTCGTCCCAGTGCACTAGCCCCAGGCATCCAGTATTGTGCATCGAACCTGGACTGGCAACTCGTTTCTTACATGATATTTTACATGTTTCAATGTCATTCTCCCAAATCTTCCCACCCTCTCCCTCTCCCACAGAGTCCATAAGACTGTTCTATACATCAGTGTCTCTTTTGCTGTCTTGTACACCGGGTTATTGTTACCATCTTTCTAAATTCCATATATATGCGTTAGTATACTGTATTTATGTTTTTCCTTCTGGCTTACTTCACTCTGTATAAGTTTATTTTTGTGTATGGTGTTAGAAAGTGTTCTAGTTTCATTCTTTTACAAGTGGTTGACCAGTTTTCCCAGCACCACTTGTTAAAGAGATTGTCTTTAATCTATTGTATATTCTTGCCTCCTTTGTCAAAGATAAGGTGTCCATATGTGCGTGGATTTATCTCTGGGCTTTCTATTTTGTTCCATTGATCAATATTTCTGTCTTTGTGCCAGTACCATACTGTCTTGATAACTGTGGCTTTGTAATAGAGTCTGAAGTCAGGTAGGTTGATTCCTCCAGTTCCATTCTTCTTTCTCAAGATAGCTTTGGCTATTCGAGGTTTTTTGTATTTCCATACAAATTGTGAAATTATTTGTTGTAGTTCTGTGAAGAATACCGTTGGTAGCTTGATAGGGATTGCATTGAATCTATAAATTGCTTTGGGTAGTATACTCATTTTCACTATATTGATTCTTCCAATCCATGAACATGGTATATTTCTCCATCTATTAGTATTCCAAGTTCTACACGTGGGTCATCCTTAGCAGTTTGCTCCTGAGGCTGTGCTGGAGGACTTGGGTCTGACCCAGTGAGTACTAGGCATAAAGCTGGCATGGCTGCTTGAATCATGAGGACCCCAGCAGTGCCAGGCTCACAGCAGATATGGCTCTATTAGGATTCTTTTCTAGATTCTGGCAGGTGGAGCTCAAAGCACCTTCCTGGCTGGTTCTTCTCTAATGCTCAGTACATTGCATGCTCAAAGGGCCACCCTCACTGGGTCTTTCTTTACTGCCTAACTGCTGTCACCAGTGTGTGGGGAGAAAGGCTATAGTAATGACTCCACACTGGCATGTAACTCAGCAGTAGCACCCTGCCTCTATGGCTGACTACCCTTCCTCCAGAGGCATTTCCTGCCACAGATTTCCTCCTTCTAATCCCCTTGGGCCATCTCCCAGCAGTCAACAGCAGCCTTTGCCCTGAATTGCTCTCCAATTTCCATGCCCCAGCTACCAGTCGCCATGCATTCTGGTGGACTTGTGTCTCTGTCTGGAGTACATAGGACCGCACCAAGGATCATGTCTGTGGTTCTCACTCCATTCAGACTGTCATACATCAGATGTCTCACTCTCTGACAGCCTCTGATTGTTCCCTTCTGTCCTAATCGATTCCCCTAGATATGGAGATCTCTCCCTTGATTCAGCTCTCCCATACCCAGGTGTAATTCTGGTTCTCCTCACTCTCCTCTTCTTTTTTGCTTCTTTCCTTCATCCTATGGATGTATGTATTCTTTTCCCATGACCAGGGACTCCTGCTAGTACTCAGCTGGTGCTCTGTGAGATCTTCTGCATCTGAATATGTATTCCTGATACACTGGAGATACACTCCATGTCCACCTACTCCTTCACCATCTTTTCAACTACCAGGATCTTTGATCTTTGTTGTGACATCCAGGATCTTTAGTTGCAGCATGTGAACTCTTAGTTGTGGCACATGGAATCTAGTTCCTTGATCAAGGATCAAACCCAGGCCCACTGCATTGGGAGTATGGAGTCTAGTCTTAGTCACTGGACCACCGGGGAAGTCCTGGCTTCTGTTTCTTAAGCCAATGTTCTTTTTGCTTTGTTTTTTCAATTGAAATTATTTCAAATTATAGAGAAATTATATTTTCAACATCTGATAAACTATATTTTATGATAATCATAATATCTTGTTTTTGAAAGCATTTTTAAATTTATAAACTTGTTTTGTCATATATGATTTCATTTAATCTGCACAGTAAAATGGCAGGTCATGAATTGTTATCCTAACTTTAATGATGAACAAATATATCTTGCTTAAACTCACAGAAAGAAAATATGGTATAATCCAGGAAATTGAACCCTTATCCTCTGACTCTAATTACTAACTGAATAAAGTTTGCTTGTGTTGGAAGCCAAATTTATTATCTTCACATATTTATTACATTCTTTAAAAACCCTAAAGAGTTTCAGGGTATCAGTCTTTAGAAGGTAATAAAAATTCAATAATAATTGTTGAACTCATAGTCTGCAGTGTATTAAGACACTTTGTTATTAGCCCTGTGGTTTTGAAGATCAGTAATATAAAATATCCTATTCTGAGGATTTCACAGACCACCAGGGAATGCAAATATGAAAATAAGTTATTCTAAATATGATATAGACTGGGTCATAAATGGATATCTGTTCATTATAGAAGGAAGACACTAAGTCTTACTTTGAGGGAAGTAGGTATGAGGTCAGAGAAGGCAATGGCACCCCATTCCAGTACTCTTGCCTGGAAAATCCCATGGATGGAGGAGCCTGGTGGGCTGCAGTTCATGGGGTCGCTGGGAGTCGGACACGACTGAGCAACTTCACATTCACTTTTCACTTTCATGCATTGGAGAAGGAAATGGCAACCCACTCCAGTGTTCTTGCCTGGAGAATCCAAGGCACAGGGGAACCTGGTGGGCTGCCGTCTCTGGGGTCACACAGAGTCGGACACGACTGAAGTGACTTAGCAGGTATGAGGATGGGTGGGTGAGAGTGCCAAGGTAACATAAGACTGCATCAGCTGTTTTGTATGATTATAAATTTTGGAGAGTTAAGATTTATGGGATTTCAAAGCTAACCATATCTAAATCATAAAACATTCTTGTTAGTCCTGATGTTTTGTATTCATGTTGATTATTAAAATCAACAGATTTCAAACATGGTAATATTATAGATAGAATAATATTGGATATATATTATTGGATATATATGTATATGTATATATATCCAATTAATATTGATATATATATATGAAGAATAATATTGGATATATATTCAAATATTAACATCTACAGAATATGTGATTGGATGTGTGAGAGGGAAGAAAATATGGTTAAAAGCAGAATCCTGTCTCCAACTTCTAAGGAGGTGATAGTGCCATTCATGAAAGGAAATACCAAAGGAGCTGAAGGGTAGTAGGGCATAACAAAGTAATGTAAAAATTCCTCCCTGCATGTGTTGATTTCTGTAGCCCTTCAGAACATCTAAGATGGAGATGGTCATTAAAGAATCAGAAATAAAAACCTATACAGGTGACTCTCAACTTAAAATGGTTCATTTTATGATTTTCCAACTTTCTGATTCTGATATGTATGTGTGTATGTGTGCTTGTGGACATGTGTGTGTGTATATGCAGTAATGGTCACAAAATTTATTGTCCAGTCCTTTAAACTCTAGATGGAAAGGGTTCATTTTTTTCATGTTGAAAATAGGACAAATGCAACCTAGGCCTATTTTGGGTTAACCTGATCTCATGCTTTCATGATAAGTCCAACAAAAGAAATGAAGGATGAGGATAGAAGGCACTCAGAACAGTGTCTTTTAGTTCTAGGGAGAGAGAAAAGTGAAGAAAGGAGAGGAGGGACTGACTATGAAAATAGATATATAATTATTTTCACCTATCAGAAGTAACAAGATACCTCTTCCAGTTTATACAATTAAAAGAAACCAGAATCAATCTAGTACAACTTACTTGATTTATGATTTTTCCACTTGAAATCATATTTCCTTCTATATCTGTACACTGTTTTGTCTTCCATCAAACATTCACCAGTTTTGTGAACAAACGAATCAAGAAGTAGCTGTGGAGAGCTTACTGTGTCAGGTACTGGGCTGCCAAAATGTTCATTTGGGTAAACCCAAATGAATGTTTTGGCCAACCCAATACATTGCTAAATGTTAAAAATACAGAAATGATTAAGATACAATCTCTATCTCAAATAGTTATAATTTGATATGGCAGAGGTGTAAGGAAACTACAATGCCTAACAAGTGCACAAATGCAAGCATATGCAACAGACAAAAATAACTTTGAGGAGGAAATGATTACATGGACAATAAGACAAAGAAGGCTTTCAAAAAGAGATGATTATTGAAATGAGATTTTTAAGAATGAATAGAACTTCCCCAGTCGTGACATTAAGAAGAAGAAGAATTCCAGTCAGAGATATAGAAGGCTTGGAAACTATGGAATAGCATAACAATGGGTGGAAATAGAGAACTACGATGAATTTCATTATAAACAGTTTGGATTTGATCAATAGGCAACAGGAAGCCATAGAAGTTTAAACAGGAGAAAAATATAATGGACATGTATTTTTGAAAGGTCATTTTGAAAACTATGTGGAAAATAGTATGCATCATTTTTTGATGAAAGAAGTAAAAATTGGAGACAGCAAGACTAGTTAAGATGTTATGCTAAAATATCTCATCTCTGGGATATATCTAGCAGCCATTTTTGGGTGAGGTGGTGACGGTTGAGGAAGGAATGGGAAAATAGAGCAAGGAAGTAATGTTCACAACACAGCCCTAAGGTAGGTTGAGCAAACACAGAAGTACTCCAGGCTAGTAAGGACTCAGGATTAAGCTCGAGAAGACATTTTTGCAGATGGATCGCAGATTTTACAAGCAGACTTTGGACAAAAATAAAGCCTAAACATAATGCTTATAAATACCTAAGAATCCAAACAGTCTTCCTGAGTCAGCTCAAATTAAGTACACTTCTGAAAGATTCTCAAACTAGACTTTTGCGGAAGCGTTCCTTCTCCACACTTTAGTATTGCACTGACAAACTGCCTTCACTTTGAGGATTTAGCTCCCTCTAGATGTAGTTTACTGAACATTATTGTAAAGTCACGCACTTCTTGGGGGTGATTAGTGACAAAGGGCAGAGGGTGAGGAATTGGGAGAAAGATTGTGTGCTGTACCGTGTCAAATAACGAAAGCTTCCCAACCTCAGATACAAGTGAAAATATATTCAACCTAGATTTTCAAAGTATTATCACGCCCCGCCCGCCCCCCGGCACACACACACACACACTATTTCACACTAAGTGAAATCCTGCACTTGTGAAAAGACTGGGTAATCACAGTGCAATAGTCTCTCCTCAGAGCTTGTTCAAGAGTGATCCTCTAATGAGCCTATTATACAGAGTAAAGTAAGTCAGAAAGAAAAACACCAATACAGTATACTAACACATATATATGGAATTTAGGAAGATCATAACAATGACCCTATATGCGAGACAGCAAAAGAGACACAGATATAAAGAACAGTTTTTTGGACTCTGTGGGAGAAGGTGAGGGTGGGATGATTTGAGAGGGTAGCGTTGAAATGTGTATATTATCATATGTGACAGGGCTGGTGCACTGGGATGACCCTGGGGAATGGGATGGGGAGGGAGGTGGGAGTGGGGTTCAGGATCGGGAAACACATGAGCACCCTTGGCTGGTTCATGTCAATGTATGGCAAAAACCACTACAATATTGCAAAGTATTTAGCCTCCAATGAAAAAAAAAAAAAAAGAGTGATCCTCAGAGAGTATTGATTCAGTTAGAATCTAGGAAGGGAAAGCTGCCTTCTAATTCAGCTCTGGGCTCCCAAGCACCTTTTCTTGACAGCCCCTAGGCTCCTGTCACTGAAAAATGAACAAAGCATCTTTAATGCCAAACAGTTCCTTGAATAGTCAGTCTCTAGGAAAAAATACCTGCCCCACTTTGATCTCTGGTCCTAAACTTGCCTGACAGCAAAGTTTTCAAGGTATTTCTGTACTCTCATCTGGCACAGGTCTTTCCAAATTCATTGAGAAAGAAGCCTGAAAAAAAAAAATCAGGCTTTGTTGTTAGGATACAGAGGAAGAGCTGGTGAAGGGCTTAGCAAGAGGGCAGTATGAATAAGCCTTTAATTAATATTTATTGTTTTTACAGGAGTGGTGGTGTTTCCTCCTCAGTGGGAGGGAGGGTAAGTTGAATCTATTAACATAAAAAGAAGATTCTATTAGGCAGACATGAATTCATAGAGGCCAGATGTGGAGCAAAATGTCCCTTTACTTTTCTTATTAAATCATCTATCAGATTACATAATGGGTATCCTGGTGTCCCTTTTATCATGGGCCTCTCATTCCTTCTCCTTACCATCCTTTCTTCTTTCTCCTCCTCCACTCTCTCCCAAGGGTCAGAGATCCATCCTGGAGAGGGGATAGCAGACCTTCTTTCTGACTTAACACTTTGGATAGTGACAGTAGTCTTCTGCTAAAGAGGGAATCTTATTCAAGATAAACAAACTCTCTACACTGCATTGTCTTCCTCTCAGAGTAAAAATTTAGAGTATTATCATTATCCAAATATTGTACCTGTTGCATCATTTTTCATACAGAACACCTTCAATCCTATAATAAATAAGATAGAGCAGAAAAGACAAGTGGAAAAGAGAAAATGTATTCTGATACATACCTGTTTCTGCCATGGTTTTTATTATTACTGCTATATAATTATTATAGCTGGAGAAATTAGTTCACTCAGCTCCAAGCTCCAGATATTGAAAAGTGCTTGTGTTTTTATGTAATAAATATTCATGTTCTCATTTTTTTTTCAGTGAATAAATCAAAACCATTATAGAAATAATTTTTAATGAAAAGAAAAAACTATAATTTTGTAGTGGAGTAGCCAGAATCAGAAAAATGGTGGGAACAATCTAAATAAGGTGAGAAGAATTGGTTTAAAACACTTTAAATTCAAGCATTAAGAGAGATGAAAAATCAAATTAGAAACCAGATGCTTGGGAAGCTTATTCCAAAGCTGAGTTAGAATGAAAGCAATATATACT
The DNA here is from genome assembly GCF_027580195.1 of Bos mutus. NCBI lineage: Eukaryota > Metazoa > Chordata > Mammalia > Artiodactyla > Bovidae > Bos > Bos mutus. The sequence continues at coordinate 60,434,286 of NC_091635.1, read as the reverse complement.
CAAAGCTGATCCAAAAAGTAAAAGACATGGAGCTCCTGTCATCCCTGCCAGGAGGCAGGATTGATTCTGGAGTCCAGAGTGTCCTGGAGTTCCAGGCTAGGATTAAAGAGAAATAGTTACCCCAGTCATAGGCTGTAGGAAGAGAGCCACTGTTCCTATCAATTCAATATTCCTATCAATAACAAATTACTAACAATTTGTTATTCATATTTGATTACAGAAAGAAATCTCTCAAAACAAGAAACAACCTTTTAAACTCTGAATATTGCACTAGTGTTACCAATTACATTGTATGGACCCTCGTCAGGCCTTAGCCTGGCCCAGGCTCTCTGCCTAAATGGTGGGGGAGGGTTCTTTTTCCATTTGTGTTCGAGTAGGTGAATAAGGCTTCCCTGGTGGCTCAGACGGTAAAGCGTCTGCCTGAAATGCGGGAGACCTGGGTTTGATTTCTGGGTCAGGAAGATCCCTTGGAGAAGGAAATGGCAATCCACTCCAGCACTCTTGCCTGGAAAATCCCGTGGACGAAGGAACCTGATAGGCTACAGTCCATGCGTCTCAAAGAGTTGGACACGACTGAGCGACTTCACTTTCACTTTTCAGGGCATAAGGGAACCAAGCTGAGATTGTCACCGCACAAGCTTTATTCAATGGCAAAGAATGCAGAAGCAGAATAGAACTAACTTCACAGATTAAGTTCACTCTCTCATCTAGGGAGAATGATTTGAATTTCAAAAGTAAAGACAAACGGAGAAGGAGTGAGGCTAATGGTGAGGAGGCACATGCATTTGTCTTCTGGGGAAAGGGGAGGGCTTTTTGGACAAGTGGGGTGCCAGTTCTCTTTTATTCCTTTTTGGCCCTGGTTATCAGTAGTTGTGTCATTTAATATGCTAATATAATAAAATCAACATATTTGTGAATTTAGACTCAGAGTCTGTTGGAGATCAGATCTTGGTGCTAGCTGGTTCTATATGGTTGCATGTGTGTATGGCTTCCTTTCTTATATCTGGGCCCTCAAACTTAAGGATTGGAGTAAGAGAGATGGTGGGTATGTTTGCACAAAAATTTATTTTCTTTGTTTTTATAGTCTGTCTTTTCTCCACATAGCAGTCTGGAAGATTCTTCAAGACAATGATTCTCAAAAGGGGTCAGGTTTGCCCATCAAGAGACATTTGACAATATCTGGAGGCATTTTGGATTGTTACAATAGAGATGGAGGTGTACTGGCATCTGGTAGGTAGAAGCCACAAGCATCGTGCAATGCACAGGAATACACCTTGTAACAAAAAATTATCTCACTTTAAATGCCAATAGTGCTGAAGTTGAGAAACTCTGCTATAATCATTAGTTGGATCATGCCACTTTTCACCTTAAATCAATCAAATTGCTTTCTTACAATATTCATAATGAAATTCAACTTATTTTTGAAAGTACATTTTATAAATAAGTAAAATAAAACAAATTTAATTAATTAATTAATTTGTAATAAATAGCAGGATTTGTTTGCAATCTTCCATAATCTTGTTGAAAATATATTAACTTTTGAACCAAAAGGGACTATGGGGATAAGCATCATATGATTTAGATAAAGAGTTCAGACTTAAAGTATACTGGATGAATAGACATGTTAGTTGTGGAGGAAGAGCCTTTTAGGTAGTGACTAATATACCTGAAGCAGTAAAACTGGGAAAATGAAAGACATAAGAAGAGATAGGCTAGCTACAAGTAATGGTTTCAGATACAGGAGGAAATATTAAGGGAAATGAATGAAAAGTCAGATGAATTTAAAGTGTTAGTCATAGTGAAAATCACAATAAAATTTTTCAGTTAGTGAAACCACTGAAGATATTTTAGGGCAGATAAGTGGTTGAAATCTGTATTTTAAGTAGATTTTTCTGGCACCATAATACAATATGGAGTACAAAAGAATGATCTTAGATAAAAATTATGAAAAGATTTAAATAATATGAAAGTGATTTAATTCTACCTGGACAAGAATGAAAGCAATGAGAACAGACAGAAAGGGAGCAAAATATTCATAAAGGTAAGGACTTAAAAAACTCATCCAAAAACAATTAATGTGCCTAATAGGCCAGAAAAAGAACTTAGTGCTGAAAAAAATTGGATTCCTTACTCAAAACTAGCTTAGGTCAGGGAATGTCATACATTCCCTCACCTTTTCATCATTAAATATTTAATGACTGCCCAAACATATCAGATAGGGTTCTAGGCCTTTGAAATTCAACAAAGAACAATACAAAAAATGTCCCCTCATGGAATTGATATTCTGGTGGGAAAAATAGACGGTAACATGTATGGAATGAGAGAACATAATTATTTAGTTCCATAATTTTAGTAAGTACCTGCTGAGGGTCTAGCATTTATTCACTATTCTTGGAGGAGAAACAAAAATATACCTGAAGCAGATACTCAAAGTTTTAGTCTTGTTGTCAAGACAAGACTAATGCATAGGACACAGTAAATAATGAAAGATAATAACATAAGATGACACTACAGTTTGTAACATTTATAACAATTAAATTATTTGAGACAACGCTTTGAGGCAAATATGTTGATGTCTCTATTGCAGAAGAAGAAAAGACACCTCCAATGATTTAGAAATCTAAAGCCCTAGAACTAAAAAGTGGTAGAGGTGGAAAGTGCACCCTCTTCTCTAACCATGGAGCCATTGTCTTGCTTACACAGCAGGAATAGATGCCAAGTACAGTTTCCACAGTGCGAGGTTATAAAAAGAGAGTCAACTGCTGGGGTCCTGTGTGTAACTTAAGTTTGGGTAGAGAGGCAGAGAAGTAACCAGCACATAGAGGAGTCAGGATTTACTAATTGCCTTGTTTATCATCCCTCCATCAGTGTCCATTTATGAAGTTGCCATTTGAGATAGGATTTCCAGGAACTTATTTTAGAAGCTCAACATTCCTTTAAGAACTGTCATCCACTGATAGAAAGGTTAGAGTAAAATAGCAGGGATTAGTGTGTGTGAATGTAATACTGTGTAATGGAACAGCCCAGAATTAGGAATCAGAAGATCTGTATTCAAACTGTTTCATAGAACATGATCTTGGGACCCAAATAACCTTATCTGAAAATGAGGATTATGACCATGACAAACATTAAAATAATTTAAATAACAATAAAGGTATAAACCTTCAGCATTAACTTTGGCTACTTCATTTTTTCTTACATCATCTGCATTCTATTTAGAATAAAAAATGACTTATCCAGATTGTTATGAGGAGAAAATGAGACAAGATTCATAAATTATAAAGATATATATGTTGTAGTCACGGTCAACATTCTCTGAGAATTATCACCAAAAATTCTGCTTCACAAAGCAGTGACACTTCTTGGGATTTTCTCTTTCCAAATACAATGCATTTTCTCAACACCAAGAGTGGATATTATCAACAAGCTTTAAGCTTGTGGAACAGAGAGTTGAATTCTGCCTTTACCCCTTTTCAAGTATTTAAATTAGGATTCATTTCTAGAAATCTCATTAGAATTACACACTGGTGTTTCATTTTTTTCATCCAAATTTATTTTATGTCTTTTCATCTCTTTTATAATCTGGAGGATTTACTTATCAATTTTTTTTTATTTTGTAAATTTTTACATAGTTCCTTTCCAAAACATCTTTTTAAAATAACTGTCTCATTTATTAAGCTTTGTGTTCATTTAAAAAATTTTACAAAGTATATTAAAGATTAAATGAGTTAATATACATGAAGTGCCTAGAACAGAGCTTGGCAGCTATAAACCATCAACAGATGTTAACTAACTTATTTAACTTATATGCAGAGTACATCATGAGAAACAATGGGCTAGATGAAGCACAAGCTAGAATCAAGACTGCCGGAAGAAATATCAATAACCTCAGATATGCAGGTGACACCACCCTTATGGCAGAAAGTGAAGAAGAATTAAAAAGCCTCTTGATGAGAGTGAAAGAGGAGAGTGAAAAAGTTGGCTTAAAGCTCAACATTCAGAAAATGAAGATCATGGCATCTGGTCCCATCACTTCATGGGAAATAGATGGGGAAAGAGTGTCAGACTTTATTTTGGGGGGCTTCAAAATCACTGCAGATGGTGACTGCAGCCATGAAATTAAAAGACGCTTACTCCTTGGAAGAAAAGTTATGACCAACCTAAATAGCATATTGAAAAGCAGAGACATTACTTTGCCAACAAAGGTCTGTCTAGTCAAGGCTATGGTTTTTCCTCTGGTCATGTATGGATGTGAGAGTTGAACTGTGAAGAAGGCTGAGTGCCGAAGAATTGATGCTTTTGAACTGTGGTGTTGGAGAAGACTCTCGAGAGTCCCTTGGACTGCAAGGAGGTCCAACCAGTCCATCCTAAAGGAGATCAGTCCTGAGTATTCTTTGGAAGGACTGATGCTAAAACTGAAATTCCAATACTTTGGCCACCTCATGTGAAGAGCTGACTCATTGGAAAAGACTCTGAAGTTAGGAGGGATTGGATGCAGGAGGAGAAGGGGATGGCAGAGGATGAGATGGCTTGATGGCATTACCGAATCGATGGGCATGAGTTTGAGTAAACTCCAGGAGTTGGTGATGGACAGGGAGGCATGGTGTGCTGCGATTCATGGGGTGGCAAAGAGTTGGACACAACTGAGCAACTGAACTGACTGAACTGAATACAATTAATATTGCTTTACAATTATTTTCTTTTTTTATTAAAGTATAACTGATTTATAATATTATATTAGTTTCAGGTATATAATGTGGTCATTTCATATCTTTATAGATAAGACTGCATTTGAAGTTATTACAAAATGTAGGTTGTATTCCCTGAGGTGTACATTATATCTTATAATTTATTTCTTACCTAGTGGTCTGTACATTTGAATCTCTTTTTGCTATCATTTCTGTCCCTCCTAGTCTTTCCCAGTTAGGAGTAACCAAAAATTTGTTTTCTGTATCTGTGAGTCTGTTTCTGTTTGTTATATTCATTCATTTTACTTTTTAGCTTCTACATATAAGTGTAAAATACAGTATTTATCATTCTCTGACTTACTTCAGTAGCCATAATACCTTCCAGGTTCATACATGTACATGTTGTTCTGAATGGAAAAATAATAAAATTATTTTTATGATTAATATCCCCTTATATATGTATTTGGAGAAGGCAATGGCACCCCACTCCAGTACTCTTGCCTGGAAAATCCCATGGAAGGAGGAGCCTGGTGGGCTGCAATCCATGGGGTCATGAAGAATCGGACACCACTGAGCGACTTCACTTTTCACTTTCATGCATTGGAGAAGGAAATGGCAACTCACTCCAATGTTCTTGCCTGGAGAATCCCAGAGACAGGGGAGCCTGGTGGGTTGCCATCTATGGGATCGTACAGAGTCTGACATGACTAAAGCAACTTAGCAGCAGCAGCATACTCTTCATCAATGCATCTGTTGAGGGATAACTAAGTTGCTTCCATTTCTTGGTCATGGTAAATAATGCTACTGTTAGGGGAAGCACACTGACTGAAACCATCCACCTTGGCCAAGCACCATAGTAACTATTTGCATAAATTGTTTTACAGTAAGGAACATGAAACTAATAAGCCACCACCAACCAGAAGAGTTCAGGAAAGGTCAAAAGGAGACACCACATGTCCGACCACCTCCCAGAATCCTTCTCTCTGGCATCCACCTTGGCTGAACAAGGTGTGCACCACCAGGAAGGATTCCGAGTCAGAATAATTAGCTAAAGACAACCTGGAAACTAATCCCATCACCATAAACCCTGAGACTGTGAGTCAAGTGGCAGAGCTGTTCTCCTGGTTTCCCTTACTCTACTGCTCTCCACCCAGGTGCCCATTCCCAATAAAATCTCTTGCTTTGTCAGCACATGTGTCTCCTCGGACAATTCATTTCTGAGTGTTAGACACAAGCCCAGTTTCAGGCCCTGGAAGGGGTCCCCCTTCCTGCAACACTGCTATGAACATTGGGATGCATATATCTTTTCTATATATTGTTTTTATTTTTTCCAGATATATACCCAGGAGTGAAATTGCTGTATCACATGGTAGTTCGTTTTTAATATTTCGAGGACTATCTGTACTGTTTTCCATAATACTGTGACAATTTACATTCCAACTGTGTACTAGGGTTCCATTTTCTACACATCCTCATGAATGTTAATTATTTATTGTATTTTTGACAATAACCATTCCAATAGGATGGGGTGGCAAAGAATCAGACACAACTGAGTGACTGAACTGAACTGAATTGCGATAGGTGTGAGGATATGGCTCATGATTTTGATTTGAATTTCCCTGGTAATTATGTTGAGCATCTTTCTTGTGCATATTGGTAATCTGTATGTCTTCTTTGGATAAATGCCTATTTGGATCTTCTGTTGATTTTTAATCAGACTTTTGTTTTCCTTGCTGTTGTGTTGTATGAGATGTTTGTGAATTTTAAATACTTATCCCTTATCATATACATGTTTTGCAAAAGTATTCTCCCATTCAGGAATAGACCTTTTACATTTTGATGATGGTTCCCTTCACTGTGCAAAAGCTTTTAATTTGATTAGGTCATATCTGTTTATCTTTGCTGTTGTATCCATTGCCTGAGGAGACACATACAAATAAATATTGCAAAGATCCATGTCAGTGAGCATATTGCCTATGTTTCCTTTTGGAGTATTATTGTGTCAACCCTTAAATTTAGTTTTTTTTTTTTTAACCCATTTTGAAACTGTTTCTGTATATGGTGTAAGAAAATATTCTAATTGTATTTTTGGTATATATCTGTCCAATATTCCCAATATTACTTATTGAAAATACTGTCTTTTCCCCATCATGCACTCTTGCATCCTTTATTATAGATTACTTGAAGATATATGTGTGGCTTACCTCTAGATTCTCTAACCTCTGTTATTTGGATCTATGTGGCTTTTTTGTACCAGTACCATACTCTTTGATTACTTTACATGTGTATTGATAGTATAGTCTGAAATCGGGGAGTGTGATACTTCCAGCTTTGTTCTTAGTCACTCATGATTTTTAGCTATTCAGATTTTTTGCAGTTCCATACAAATAGTAGGATTATTTGATCTAGGTCTGTGGAAATGTCATCGGTATTTTGATAGGGATTGCATTATATCTGTATTTGTATCATCTTCAGTTTAATTAATTAATGTCATATGTTTCACAGCATAAGTCTTTCATATCCTTTATTAAAGATATTCCTAGGTATTTATATTTTTTATTCAATTGAAAATGGAATTTATTTTTGTTTTCTATTTTTGGCCATTCATTATTATTGTATAGAAGAGAAACAGATTTCTGTACATCAATTTTGTATCCTGAAACTTTATTCAATTCATTTAGTAATGCTAACAACGTTTTGGTGGAGACATCAGGGTTTACTATAAATAGCATTATATAATCTGCAAATAGTGACATTTTTACTTCTCTTCTAGTTTGGATGCCATTAATTTTTGTTTCTTGTTTAATTGCTGTGTCTATGATTTTCAATATCATGGTAATAAAAATGGCAAGAGTGAAAATCTTTATCTTGTTCCTGATATGGCAGGGGTAGGGGGAAGTTTTCATCTTTTCACTATTGGGTAAAATATTAGTTGTGGGTTTGTCATAAATGGCTTTTTTTTATGTTGAGATAGGTTCCCTTGTACCAACTCTGTTGAGATTTTTGTCATGATTCAGTGTTGAATTTTGTCAAATAATTTTTCTCTGTTGAAATAATCATTTGATTTATTATTTTCCATTCTGCTAATGCTGTTCTTGTTGTTTGGTCATTCAATTTTGTCCCAATTTTGTGACCCCATGTACTGCAGTGTGCCAGGCTTCCCTGTCCTTCACTATCTCCCCAAGTTTGCTCAAATTCATGTCCATTGAATCAGTGATACTATCCAGTCATCTCATACTCTGTCATCCCTTTCTCCTCCTGCTGTCAATCTTTCCCAGCATCAGGGTGTTTTCCAATGAACTGACTCTTCTCATCAGGTTTTCAAGTACTGGAGCTTCAGCATCAGTCCTTCCAATGAACATTCAGGGTTGATTTCCTTTAGGAATGACTGGTTGCTCTTCTTGCTGTCCAAGGTATTATCAAAAGTCTTCTCTAGCACCACAGCTCCAAAGCATCAGTTCTTCAGCACTCAGACTTCTCCATGGTCTAACTCTCACATCTGTGCATGACTACCACAGAAACCATAGCATTGACCGGATGGAAGTTTGTCAGCAAAGTGGTGTCTCTGCTTTTTAATACACTAAGTTTGTCATAGCTTTTCTTCCAAGGGGCAGGCATCTTTTAATTTCATGGATGCAGTCACCATCTGCAGAGATTTTGGAGTCCAAGAAAATAAATTGGGTCACTCTTCCCAATTTTTCACTATCTATTTGCTATAAAGTCATGGAACCAGATGCCATGATCTTAGTTTTTTAAATGTTGAGATTTAAGCCAGATTTTTGCTCCCGTCTTTTACCTTCATCAAGAGGCTCTTTAGTTCCTCTTCACTTTCTGTCATTAGGGTGGTATCAACTGCATATCTGAGTTTATTGATATTTCTCCTGGCAATTTTGATTCCAATTTGAGCTTCACTCAGCCTGGCATTTTGCATGATGTATTCTGCCTATAAATTGAATAAATCACCTGTTAATGCAGGAGACATAAGAGACATGTGTTTGATCCCTGGGTGGGAAAGATCCCCTTGCGGAGGGCATGGCAATCCACACCAGTATGCTTGCCTGGAGAATCCCATGGACAGAAGAGACTGGTAGACTACAGTCCATGGAGCCACGAATAGTTGAACATGACTAAGTGACTAACACTTTAATACTTTCACTTTATTGCTTTGGATGAAGTATTGTTATTCTTGATTATAATCTTAGATTATAAGATTTTAATACTCTAGTTAAAAGATAAAAATGAAACTGATGAAACTATCAGTAGTAATGATCTCAATGACTTATCTTTGTGATGTTACAAACCAGAATTGCCACTAGTTTTTAATTTGATAGCAAGAGAAAGAAACAACACACAGTATCTTAAGAAACATTTGATTTACAGATACTGGTAATGATCACGGAGATCAAGAATGACAGACTTGATCTTAATAGGATACTAACAGGAAACATGCTGAGTTACTTTCCACTCACTTTTCTTAAGAAACAAGACAAACTAGTCTGCCACTATTTGCAAGTAATTTATCACATGTTTTAAACATATATATCAAGGAAAGGACAAAATTCAGTGTTTGAGTAAGACCCAAATATCCTCTAGCCCTCATTCTGTAGCAGGCATTTTAGCTTGAGTAGTTTCCCCATAAAGACTGGAAATCTATGTTTTTTTTTTTTTTTTTATGAGAACAATTAGAATATATCTGTAGTCAACTAGCCTGATCCTCAAATATCCTTATTGCATAAATTCAATTTTTAGTTTTTTTTTTCATTTATTTAAGTTTTTTTAATTTTTAAACTTTTTATATTGGAGTGTAGCCAATTAAAAATGTTGTGGTAATTTCAGGTGCACGAAGCATACATATACATTTATCCATTCTCCTACAAACTCCCCTCCCATACAGGCTACCACATAACACTGAGAAGTCTTCCGTGCGCTATACAGTAGCTAATTTAGTCTTTGGTACATGTCTCAGATTTCCAGTTCTGCCAATATAATAGACTAGATAATCAGAAAATGTCTTCACTAAAAACTCCTAGAAAATCTATTAAAAATATATTGAAAGTCCTATAAACTAATAGCTAAATTCTAAGAAAATGAGGAAAATTTTTCAGAAATTACATATAAAGAGAATACTATAAACTACAAATGTAAGTAGGTGAGCAGAAATTGAAACTTCCTTAGGAGGCAAGTCTCAAGAATCTGTGTTTTACTCACATTTTATTACCAAAATAGATTAAACCTTGGACCAATGGGAAACAGGTCCCTATGACTCCTATATAAAGCTGAGACTCTTGACATTTGGATTAGTAGAATTACCAAAAACACTTTGTATCTGCTTGGTATTTGAAAAAAAAAAAAAAAAAAGAAACTGGTTTCCTTTAAACTTCATGATTGTGAAACTATGACACATGAATTTTAAGTTCAAATGTATACACCTGAAAGGTGTGTGAACTTTTTATTTATTTATTTTAAATTTTATTTTTTTAACTTTACAATATTGTATTGGTTTTGCCATATATCAACATGAATCCGCCACAGGTATACACGTGTTCCCCATCCTGAACCCTCCTCCCTCCTCCCTCCCTGTACCATCCCTCTGGGTCATCCCAGTGAACCAGCCCCAAGCATCCAGTATCCTGCATCAAACCTGGACTGGTGACTCATTTCATATATGATATTATACATGTTTCAATGCCATTCTCCCAAATCATCCCACCCTCTCCCTCTCCCACAGAGTCCAAAAGACTGTTCCATACATCAGTGTCTCTTTTGCTGTCTCATATACAGGGTTATTGTTACCATCTTTCTAAAATCCATATATATGTGTTAGTATACTGCTTTGGTGTTTTTCTTTCTGGCTTACTTCACTCTGTATAATAGGCTCCAGTTTCATCCACCTCATTAGAACTGATTCAAATGTATTCTTTTTAATGGCTGAGTAATACTCCATTGTGTATATGTACCACAGCTTTCTTATCCATTCATCTGCTGATGGGCATCTAGGTTTCTTCCACTGTTAAAATCAATTCCAGTTTTGATCTTTCAAACCTCTGTCAGTTCAGGAGCTCAGGGTAGCCCTATTTAGCAGGATATGGCAGGCCTAATGCGATTTTCAAAGAAATATAAAAACTATCATTTTCTTATTAAGCTTTGTCATAATTTGTTTACTTGATCTGTATCAAAGACAGGTACATTATTATTTAATTTATTAAAATCCAAAGCCATCTACAAAATTAATAAAAATCAATGGTCCTGAGGATTGAGAGAACAGAGTTCTAATTTCTATTTTGCACAACACAAAATGTTGCCCTTAGATGTGTCACTTTACTCCATGGGATTTTCATTCAAGAATGGAAAAGCTGGAATAAAGTAATTTCATTTTCATTGAAGTCATTTCCAGTTATGTAAATCTATATATAGTAATGATATTAAATGTGAATCCAGACAGAGACCTTTGAAATTCCTCTCTTTTACTGAATCTTTTAAAACAATCAGTACCTATGGAAAAAATCATATTGAAGCATCATAGAGAAGAGTTCTGACAAAATGTGGTTCACTGAAGGAGGGAATGGCAAACTACTTAAGTGCTGTTGCTGTGAAAAGCCTATGAACAGTATGGAAAGGCAATAAGCTGTGACACTGGAAGATGAACCCCCCCCCCCCCACCCCAGGTCAGAAGGTGTTCAATACAAATTTGGCCATTACAAATTGTTTCAGAAAGAATGAAGAGGCTGGGCCAAATCAGAAACAATGCTCAGTTGTGGATGTGTCTGGTGGTGAAATGGCAACCCACTCTAGTACTCGTGCCTGGAAAATCCCATGTACAGAGGAGCCTGGTGGGCTGCAGCTCACTACTTGACACGTGTCTTGTAGTCACGTGTCAAGAATCGGACACGACTGAGCGACTTCCCTTTCACTTTTTACTTTCATGCATTGGAGAAGGAAATGGCAACCCACTCCAGTATTCTTGCCTGGAGAATCCCAGGGATAGGGGAGCCTGGTGGGCTGCCGTTTATGCATCGCACAGAGTCAGACACTACTAAAGCGACTTAGCAGCAGCAGCAGGTGTAAAGAATAATATTGCTTAGAAACCTGGAATATTAGATCCATTAATCAACATAATTTGGAAGTGATCTAGCAGGAGATAGCAAGAGAGAATACTGACATTTTAGAGATCAGTGAACCAAAATGGACGAGAATGGGCAAATTTAATTCAGATGACCATTATATCTACTAGAGTAGGCTACCGCTTCTAGAACTGACACCAAAAAAAAAAAAAAAAAAAAAGTCCTTTTCATCTTAGGGGATGGGAGTTCAAAAGTAGGAACTCAAGAGATACCTAGAGAAACAGGCAAATTTGGCCTTGGAGTACAAAATAAAGCAGGGGAAAGGCTAACAGAGTTTTGTCAAGAGAACACACTGGTCACAGAAAACACTCTCTTTCAATGACACAAGAGATGACTCTACACATGAACATCACCAGATGGTCAATACTGAAGTCATATTGATTATATTCTTTGCAACCATAGATGGAGAAGCTCTACACAATCAGAAAAAAAAAAACAAAACCAGGAGTTGACTGTGGCTCAGAGCATGAACCAGAGAAGGCAATGGCACCCCACTCCAGTACTCTTGCCTGGAAAATCCCATGGATGGAGGAGCCTGGTAGGCTGCCATCTACGGGGTCGCACAGAGTCGGACATGACTGAAGCGACTTAGCAGCAGCAGCAGCAGAGCATGAACTCCTTATTGCAGAATTCAGACTTAAACTTAAGAAAGTAGAGAAAACCAAAGGCCATTCGGTATAATCTAAATCAAATCCCTTATGATTCTACAAAGGAGGTGGTGAATAGATTCAAGAGATTAGATCTAGTAGACAGAATACCTGATCAACTATGGACATAGGTTTTTATGGACATTGTACAGGAGGTGGTGACCAAAACCATCTCAAAGGAAAAAAAATGCAAGAAGGTAAAGTGGTTGTCTGAGTAGGCTTTACTAATAGCTGTGAAAAGAAGAGAAGCAAAAGGAAATAGAGAAGGGAAGTGAAAGTCCTCTCAGTTGTATCCAACTCTTTGCAACCCCATGGACCGTAGCCTGCTAGGCTCTTCTGTCCATGAAATTCTCCAGGCCAGAACACTAAAGTGGGTATTTGTTCCCTTCTCCAGGGGATCTTTCCAACCCAGATATTGAACCCAGGTCTCCTTCATTGAGGGAAGATTTTTACCGTCTGAGCCACCAGGAAGCTGGTGAAAGAAAGGGAAAGCCATAACCAACTGGATGCAGAGTTCCAGAGAATAGCAAGAAGATAACAAAGGCTTCTTAAGTAAAAAATGCAAAAAAAAAAAAAAAAAAAAAAAAAGAGGAAAGCTATAGAATGGGAAAGACTAGAGATCTTTTCAAGAAAATTAGAGATATCAGGGGAATATTTCATTTAAGGATGGGTACTAGGATAGAAACAGTAAGGACCTAAAAGAAGCAGAAAAGATTGAGATGAAGTGACAAGAATACACAGAAGAACTATACAAAAAAGGTCTTAGTGACTGGGATAACCATGATGTTGTGGTCACTCACCTAGAATCAGACATCCTGGAGTGTGAAGTCAAATGGGCTTTAAGAAGCATAACTATGAACAAAGCTGGTGGAGGTGATAGAATGCCAGCTGAACTATTCAAAACCCTAAAAGACGATGCGGTTAAAGTGCTGCACTCTGTATGTTACAAAATTTGGAAAACTCAACAGTGGCCACAGGACTCGAAAAGCTCAGATTTCATTCCAATTTCAAAGGAGGGCAATGTAAAGAATGTTCGATTTACTGCTCAACTGCACTCATTTCACATGCTAGTAAGGTCATGCTCAAAATTCTTCAAGCTAGGCTTTGGCAATCTGTAAATCATGCAAAGATGGGCTCGATAAAGAACAGAAATGGTATGGACCTAACAGAGGCAGAAGATATTAAGAAGAGGTGGCAAAAATCACAGAAGAATTCTACAGAAAAGATCTTCACGACCCAGATAATCACGATGGTGTGATCACTGACCTAGAGCCAGACATCCTGGAATGTGAAGTCAAGTGGGCCTTAGGAAGCATCACTATGAACAAAGCTAGTGGAGGTGATGGAATTCCAATGGAGCTATTTCACATCCTGAAAGATGATGCTGTGAAAGTGCTGTACTCAATATGCCAGCAAATTTGGAAAACTCAGCAGTGGCCACAGGACTGGAAAGGTCAGTTTTCATTCCAATCCCAAAGAAACGCAATGACAAAGAATGCTCAAACTACCGCACAATTGCACTCATCTCACATGCTAGTAAAGTCATGCTCAAAATTCTTCAAGCAAGGCTTCAGCAATACATGGACTGTGAACTTCCAGATGTTCAAGCTTGTTTTAGAAAAGGCAGAGGAACCAGAGACCAAATTGCCAACATCCGCTGGATCATGGAAAAAGAAAGAGAGTTCCAGAAAGACATCTATTTCTGCTTTATTGATTATGCCAAAGCCTTTGACTGTGTGGATCACAATCAACTGTGGAAAATTCTTCAAGAGATGGGAATACCAGAGCATCTGACCTGCCTCTTGAGAAATTTGTATGCAGGTAAGGAAGCAACAGTTAGAACTGGACATGGAACAATAGACTGGTTCCAAATAGGAAAAGGAGTACGTCAAGGCTGTATATTGTCACCCTGTTTATTTAGCTTATATGCAGAGTACATCATGAGAAACGCTGGGCTGGAAGAAGCACAAGCTGGAATCAAGATTGCCAGGAGAAATATCAGTTACCTCAGATATGCAGATGACACCACCCTTATGGCAGAAAGTGAAGAGGAACTAAAAAGCCTCTTGATGAAAGTGAAAGAGGAGAGTAAAAATGTTGGCTTAAAGCTCAACATTCAGAAAATGAAGATCATGGCATCTGGTCCCATCACTTCATGGGAAATAGATGGGGAAACAATGGAAACAGTGTCAGACTTTATTTTTTTGGGCTCCAAAATCACTGCAGATGGTGACTGCAGCCGTGAAATTAAAAGACGCTTACTCCTTGGAAGGAAAGTGATGACCAACCTAGATAGCATATTCCAAAGCAGAGACATTACTTTGCCAACTAAGGTCCGTCTAGTCAAGACTATAGTTTTTCCAGTGGTCATGTATGGATGTGAGAGTTGGACTGTGAAGAAAGCTGAGTGTCGAAGAATTAATGTTTTTGAACTGTGGTGTTGGAGAAGACTCTTGAGAGTCCCTTGGGCTGCAAAGAGATCCAACCTGTCCATTCTGAAGGAGATCAGCCCTGGGGTTTCTTTGGAAGGAATGATGCTAAAGCTGAAACTCCAGTACTTTGGCCACCTCACGTGAAGAGTTGACTCATTGGAAAAGACTCTGATGCTGGGAGGGATTGGGGACAGGAGGAGAAGGGGACGACAGAGGATGAGATGGCTGGATGGCATCACTGACTCGATGGACATGAGTCTGAGTGAACTCTGGGAGTTGGTGATGGACAGGGAGGCCTGGTGTGCTGTGATTCATGGGGTCGCAAAGAATCAGACCCGACTGAGCGACTGAACTGAAGTGAACTGAAACCAAGAACTTCCAGATGTACAAGCTTATCTGTCTCCTGAGAAACCTATGTGCAGATTAAGAAGCAATAGTTAGGATCAGACTTGGAACAACTGACTGGTTCAAATTGGGAAAGAGTAACAAAGCTGTATATTTTCACCCTGCTTATTTAACTTATATGTAGAGTACATCATGCAAAATGATGTTTGGATGAAGCTCAAGCTGAAATTTAGATTTCCAGCAGAAATATCAACAACCTCAGATACGCAGATGATACCACTCTAATGGCAGAAACTGAAAAGTAACAAAAGAACTTCATGATAAAGGTGATAAAGAAGAGTGAAAAAACTGGCTTAAAACTCCACGTTCAGAAAACTAATGTAATGGCATCTGGTCTTCATGGCAAATAGTAGGGGAAGAAGTGGAAACAGTGACAGATTTTATTTTCTTTGGTTCCAAAATCACTGCTGACAGTGAGTGAGTCATAAATTTAAAAACAGATTATAGGTTTTTCTATTAAATCCTAGTTTTTGTGATATAGACAAATCAATTTTTTTTGTTGAGCAATCATGATACAATGGTATTGAGTAATAGTTACACAATCACAGCAGTAAAAGATGCTTATCTTTTAAAAAGAGTTTTCACAATCAATAGCCAGACAAAAAATAAAAGATAATTACAGTTGGAAGTCATAATTGGAGCATGATTTACTTAACAATATAAAATAACTACATATAATTTGTGGGCTCAAGCAGATTGATGTGGGAAGTGGAAATGCATACATGCACATGTTTTCATCTGCCCAACCAGTCTATGTCTTTTGCTCAGTACATTTAATCCATTTACATCTAAGGTAATTATTAATATGGAGATCTCCTGCAGAAGGGAATGACAATCCGCTCCAGTATTCTTGCCTGGAAAAGTCCATGGACAGAGGAGCCTGGTGGGCTATAGTTCATCGGTTCGCAAAGAGTTGGACACAAGAGAGTAACTAACAACAACCACAACCACATCAATATGCATGATCCCATTACCATTTTCTTAATTGTTTTGGGTTGATTTTCTGTAGATCTTTTCCTTGTCTTGTGTTTCCTGAGAGAAAAGTTCCTTTAGCATTTGTTGCAAGGCTGGTTTTTTGGTGCTGTATTCTCTTAACTTTTGCTTGTCTGGAAATCTTTTGATTTCTCTATCAAATCTGAATGAGAGTCTTGCTGGGTAGAGTATTCTTGCCTGTAGGTTCTTCCTTTAATCACTTAATATTTTATCTTTGTCTTTAATTTTTGTCAGTTTGATTACTATGTGTCTCAGTGTGTTCTTCCTTAGGTTTATTATGACTGGAGCTCTCTGTGCTTCCTGGACTTGGTTGACTATTTCCTTTTCCATGTTAGGGAAGATTTCAGCTACTACCTCTTCTTATATTTACTCATGTCCTTTATCCCTCGTCTTCTTCTTCTGGGACTCCTATAATGCAAATGTTGGCACACTTAATGTTGTCCCAGTGGTCTCTTAGTCTGTCTTCACTTCCTTTCATTCTTTTTCTCTATTCTGTTCTACAGCAGATATTTCCACCATTTTGTCTTCCAGGTCATTTATCTGTTCTGTTTCAGTTATTCTGCTCTTGTTTTCTTCTAGTGTATTATTCACCTCTGTTTGTTCTTTAGTTCTTACAGGTCTTTGGTAAACATTTCTTTCATCTTCTCCATTGTTTTCCTGAGTTCTGGATCATTTTCACTTTGTAATTCTGAGTTATTTTTCTGGAAGTTTGCCTATCTCAACTTCATTTAGCTGTTTTTCTGGGGATTTATCTTGACCCTTAATCTGGGACATAATTTTCTTCTTTTTCATCATGACTAACTTTCAGTAATATGATCTTTGTTTTAGCCACTGTGAGACTGTGCTTTTTTTTTTTTTTTTTAACTTATTCTGTCTGCTCTCTGATAAACAAGGCTAAATGGCTTGTGTAAACTTCCTGATGGGAGGCAGTGGTGATGGGAACAACTAGGTATTGCTCTGGTGGTCAGGGCCTTGCTCAGTAAAGCTTTATTCCAACTATCTGCTGATGAGTGAGGTTGTACTCCATCACTGGTAATTGGCCTGAGGTGACCCAGCTCTGGGGTCTATGGTAGGCAGTAATGGTGAACTCCAAGAGGGTTTATGCCAAGGGGGGGACCCATCCCTGTGGTGAGCCCCTGCCAATCCAGGCCTCCACAGGAGACCCTCCAACACTTGGTAGTTGAAGATGAAGGCATTGATAATAGGAAGAAACATTTTTATGTTTATTAAGTACAGTCACTTTAGATACATTTTGTAATTTGTTTCCTGTAACAAAACTGTAAAGTGGGAATATCATGTCTATTTTCTGTGGAAGAAAACCAAGGCACTGGTTCAAGGTCATGGCATGATTTTAACCTGTGTCTATTTGAGATCAAAGACTCTGATACTGACCACTTCACTGCCTCCCTAAAGACCCCAGAGAGGCACTCCTTCCACTGCTTTTCACCTGACACCTAAGGTTGTCTTTCTCTTATCTTATTATTCTTTAGCATCCAGGTTCACTATTGTGTTTACTATTGAAGGGTTTTGCTCTGGTGATTAAGGACCTAAAGCTGATAATTACCCTATGATTTACAAGCAGCACAGTGGCTGATACTTCCCAAATATTGCTGTACAAATATTACCCGTATGCTGTGTCAGCTTTTTACTCACCTTGAGAGCAATCTCCCCTTAGTTTTATGGCACATTAAGTCTCATTTTGGAATGAATTGGGTTTGTAGGAGTGGAATTGGTTACATTAGAGTAAAAGAGGAAACAGCAGGGAGGGATGACTGGAAAGTTATACAATAGAAGCATTAGAAGAAAGGAAAGAAGAGGGTAGGAATGGGGTAGAGAGCTTTAAAGGAGAGTTTTAAAATAATAAACTAGTAGAAGTTTGGTGACACTCTGGGGGAAGAAGAGAAAAGTTAATGTTTATTATATGTCCACGTGTCTCCTTGTAACTTTAAACCAGATACTGCACTGAACTGGACTCCTCTTGAAATCTTTCAACTTGCCTTCCACATGCTTCACCATTATTCAATGCCATTAAAGCAAACAGCAAAGGGAAAATGATGAAGAGAGGCATAAGCATCATGTGCCAAGCACTTAACATACTTATATCAGTTTTAAGTGAGTGCTTTCTCTGCTAACTTTTTAGCCACTTAAGACTAGAAGACATCTTGTATGTCTTGGTATATCAAATTCTGGAATGGAACTCTAAACATTTGTTTATTCAAAGGAAAATGTGATTATATTGAGCAGAAAAATTCTATAGAAGAGCTGGCAAAACTGTATTCTTGGTGAAAATTTCAGT
Organism: Bos mutus; assembly: GCF_027580195.1. NCBI lineage: Eukaryota > Metazoa > Chordata > Mammalia > Artiodactyla > Bovidae > Bos > Bos mutus. Next base: position 60,415,704 of record NC_091635.1, on the reverse strand, counting down.
AGCCATTCAAACGTAGTTTCACTTACTAAGGGCACAGAATTTGGTCAGAGTCCTTTTCTTAATCTATTGATTTTTAGGTTGATTTGTGTTACAGGTGTGAAATTACTTTATAATACTTAGTACAAGAAATACAGTATATCATCTATTTATTGTTATAAAGGGGTCTATGGTATATAATAAGTGAAAAATGCAAGATGGAGAAAAAGTGTTTGAAAAGAGAGTATACAAACAAATGTGCTGGATTTACATTTTTTTTTTTTTAAATTGATATGTTAAAAAACTAAAATGGTAACCTAA